>NC_142930.1:43201744-43239244 GCF_046866305.1 Octopus bimaculoides | reverse complement strand
TTACGTGGCAGATACAAATGTTGTACGTGGCAAATATAAAGGTTGTATCATATGTATGGGATAATTTTTTTGTGTGTTTTGGAATATTTATTTTATGGGTGTTTTGTATTAAGTATATACTATTATGCATAATGTACATAAAATATATATGTATATATATATATAAAGTATTACAATTTTCATCGTATTTTCGTATTTCAATTCTTTCACTATTCAATGAGTAATAGACACAGACACAACACGGGCTACGCTTTGTGGTTTTTGGATAAACTTTTCAGAAATAACCTAATAGGTTTACCATTAATCTCCTTACATATTCAGGTGTCCCGCTTGTTGATATTCATAGCCACTAAAGTACACGTTTGCACATCGAAATTTAAAGACTGTGTAATGGGTTCAAATTATGACCTAGAATGTTTTAGCCAAATTATATGAATATATACATAGATAGAGAGACAGACGTATACACACATACCGACACAATAATACATATACACACCTAGAAACATGCATATAAACGCATGCCATATATACATATATTCAGCCCCACGCATAGACGCACACACATGTCATACACACACACAAGCACTCACACCTAGGGTACTGTTCCGTTATGTTAAGATCAACAAAAAATTACTCCATCTGGTTCGAGTTAAATATTAATTAATAGACACAATACGTATTATTCTTGTTGAGAAATAATGCGCACACATTTATCAAGCACAAACAACATATAACGAACTAAAAAAAAATTAAACTTACATTTTTTCTATATGTTCCCTTCTCAACATTTCGCGTTTCTTCTCTCGTTCAATTCTTAGTTCATTATGGCATATGGTTTTCGCCTTATGATTATGTTTCAGATTTTTCTCAACATATGAAAGTATCATAGCACATAATAACATGCATTGTGTCTATTGAATAATATATATATATATATATATATATATATATATATATATATATATATATATATATATATATATAAATGTGTGTGTCTGTGTATGTGTGTATTTCATTTGTATGTGTATATGTTGCAATATATGTTGGTATGAATGAAATGCTAAATATAAGGAAGAAATACTCAGCGGGGATTCCACGTTATCTCTGACACTTATCGTAAAGCTAATGTATTAAATAAAGCTGTCATACAAAGCAGAAACGTTCTTCTTATGGCGAGAAGATAGATCTTTCACTAGTGCATTATGTCAACATAGGCAGCAGATTATCATACCTTAAGGTTTACAAAGATTACATACTCTAAAGCAATTATAACTCCTGAGATGGTAACAATTTTCCCGCTGAGAAATCCAGATATATGAATACCGAAGGAACTTCTATCATTTAATCAGAACATAATATATGTGCAAGAACGATCTTGACAAACATCAGCTAGTCATAGTAATCAATATCGCAAGGACCGACACACAATGCAAGCAGAACATCCAAGATGAAACATCAATAAACTAATCTCATCTATTGACAATAAAAATGATTCTCGAACAGAACCTCTCGAAAAACCACATTCATTTAATTTATGTGGTAATAAATAAACGGAAACCACGTAACTGACTGCAACCGTGCGAGCGTTCAGGCAATAAATAAATAAAATAAATAATATGCCTATCTACCTCTCTCTCTCTCTCTCTATCTATCTATCTATCTGTCTATCGATACATACATACATACATACGCACATACATACATACATAGTACATACATACATGCTTGTATAAGTAATTATTTGAACCTTTCGTATATGATTTGTTGTATGGTGAATGATCTACTTTCACCGTTTACGCTCCCTAATGTCATTCATTGGATCTACGTCAGGAATTGCTCAATGTTCGCTGAGTTTATAATGAATGACGGAAATTGAAAATGGAGTTTGCAAGAAACTTTTTTCTACACAACCGTCGTTTCGACCCATCATGCATCTGTCCTTTGCGGGTAGGATATTAGTTATGTAGCGAAGTAACTTATTTAAAACCGAGGCACCCGACGAGTTGCATTCTGCATTGTGGATGCAGCACAACTAGCTGCACAAACGATCGTTGTGTTGAATAAAGATTCCTGCAAACTCCATTTTGCTTCCCAATCACACGATTCTGCGCCCGGTCCTACTGCATGCATGTTGTGCTGGTGTGCTAGTGTCTTCTGGTATAGTCTCGGGCCGACCAGAGGTAATGCAGTACGATTGTAGTACAAGCGCATTATCAGTCGGCAGTAATATATATATATATATATATATATATATATATATATTGTCCAGTAAATATCGGTGCCTTGTACCGCTCTTATGAATTTATATATATATATATATATACATACACATCCAATTTGAGGGAGTGAGCAAGTAAAATAGAGGCTACATATGTTTTCTAGCCTGCAAATCCTCTGGTGTAATACTTATTCAGCATCAGCGAGTGGTACTCAGCTGGTTATTCGTCAGACAGAGGATAGTTTAATTATGTGAAGGTTACTTTGTCGTTAGGGAAACTTGTTCAAAAGTTTTATAATTTTATATTCTAGAAAATCTGGATTCAAAAGGCAATAGGGGATTTGTGTATTTCTTGTTGAAGGGAATAGATTTTCGATACCTAGATTATTCATCATGATTTACATTTTGCAATACATTTAATTGTTTTCTTCCTCCCTATGGATATCACCGACTACTCTGAGTTCTTTCTCTAATACATTTTTTGTTTCTAGATCTATAGACGCACGTACACAAAATGACACATTCTCTCTCACACACACATACACACACACAAACACACTCACGCACACGCACAAAGATCCGCCCGCACACGCACAAAGATCCGCACGCACGCGCGCGCAAGCATACACACACACATCTTGCCCGAATTACACCCTCCTATTCTTAGAATCTCCGATAAGTAACGTCAGGCGAGTTTTGACTAAGAAATGTAAATATGAACTTAACACAGTTATGATATTTGTAGACCTTTCTTGGAGATCACCTCTGAACACAGGAGAAAACGGCCTTCGTCAGGCATTTTTTACACGCTAGAAGAAGTAGTCAAAACGACCATATATATATATATATAGAGAGAGAGAGAGAGATTTGTCGTAGTAGTCTTTGTCCTTTGTGTTACATTGTCTCCAAATATTTTCCAAAGGTTTTCAATTGGATTTAAATCCGTACTTTGTACTGGCCACTACATTACTTGCATATTTTGTTTACTATCGAATTCACTAACCCACTTTGGAGTATGACATAAGATGTTCTCTTGTACGAAAATACACGGTTGAGTCGGTAATGCTCGTAATGATGGGGTCACATACTGTTTAACCAAATTCAAGTAGAAATTAGCATTGATAGTCCCTTTAATCGGCACTAGAGGGCCAAATCCTTCAGAATACATCATTCCCTACACCATGATACTTCATCCTCCAAACTTGGCAAATTTCTTCTGGCACTTGGATTTTAGCCGATCTCCTGTGAATTTCCCAACATACTGTCTACCATCTGAATCTACTGAACTGAATTTGCTTTCATCCCTAAAATGAACTTTTGACTACTTTTTATCCCTCCAGTTCACATGAGCTTCTGCAAATGAAAGATTTTCCAGTTTGTTTTTCTGGTTGATGGTAGGTTTCCTTCCTAGGAAACAACCTTTAATCGAAATTCTTTCAGACGACGGGACACCGTAGAGCGGCTCACATCCGTACCATTATTTACTTTTATTTTTTTAGAAATTCCGGTCGCAGTCTCGAAAGGTTCTTGCAATGCGTACCGTTTCATGGCTGGATCAACTCGCATGGTAGGTTTGCGTAGTCTACCAATAGACTTTTTCGCTTCAAAAATCTTTAGTTTCTTCATAGAGCTTAAGAACGCGTGAAACTTCGGTCTTATATCTCCTTACGTTTTGTGAAATAGCTGAGAGGGTCATTCCTGAAACTTTGATCCTGGCAATAATTTTCGGAGGTCGGGGAGTATGTTTAGCGTGGTGTGCCATGTTCGGAAGCTAGAACAATACCGAGACAGCAGTAACGTTGAGCCTGCAAATGTAAACAATGTCTGGAATCTAATCGTGATACATTTGGACATGAGACATTTGGACGAAACTATTGTTAGTTTTATTAAATTTATTAAGACCAACTTAGGTTTTTCAGAGAAATTAGCCAATGGTTAACCGTGTTTATGGAGCCAATTGCGAATTTGTACGTTCGTTAGCCTTTCTGATATTTAGAAGAAAATAATCGTTTACATTTTTTGCTCGCTACTGTATGTATGTTTGTGTGTGTGTGTGCGTGTGTGTGTGTGTGTGTGTGTGTGTGTGTGTGTGTGTGTGTGTGTGTGTGTGGATACACACACACACACGTATATATAAAGGGTTAAGAGCCCCTTAGGTCATGAATAATCGTGGGATTGCACAGAAACATTTCCCTCACTAGGCACAAATCAAAGCAAAGTTGTTTATGGAAGGCAAGCAGTCGCCCACGCATACCAGTCTCCTCTTTACACGCTACCGATGTTATCAAAGGGCAAGGCAAAGGCCGATACAGCTTGGCATCAGTGACGCAGCAACTAATTTCTAAATTTGAATGAACTGGAGCAATATGAAATAAATTGTCTTATTCAAATATATTTCGCTTAGACATTGCATGTCTAATAACCACTCTGTGCATTTATCGAGTTTTCCGAGTGCGTGCGCATGTTTTATGCACATATATTATTTTTTTCTACAGTTTCTATTAGTAAATCTAACAACCTTTTGGATATACACTTTTTAAAGATATATCAGTAATGACTTTCTCACTGGTAGTGTCTTCCCTCTATATTGCACGAATGTAATTCGTTTTTTCTCAAATGGCATTTCACATTCGAAGCTCCGACGAAGTTATTCGACGTTATTCAGGCAGTCAAATACGACAGCGCTGCATATATTAGCAAACAAGGCGGTAAGCTAATGAAGTTCATAACAAAACCATTGTTTTTCCTGTCATTTCTTATAGTTATATATTCTTATATATTCATGTTAACCCTTCAATGACTACACAATTTGTTTTTATTTCCATTATTTTTTCGTTCCTTCCGTTTTTTCTCCTCTCTCATTCCTTTCTGTCGAAGAGCGTATGCTTCAAACCTTTTCCATTCTTTCCGAGCATTAAATTAATATACTTACTTTTTACCTTCACCTGTCTTCGTCTATACATACACATATGTATATATACATACATATATATATATATATATATATATATATATATATATATATATATATATATATATATATATATATATATATATATATATTGTTGTACTTGGGGATGGTCATATTGCCAGTTTAGCCAATAAAAACACACGCACTGTATATTTTGTGTTAATTTGCTTCAGCTTTATATATTACATTAATCTTAATCTTATTTCGGCCAGAGTTCTTTCGTCACACTTCTGTGACCTCATCAGTGGTCCTTTGTTTCCTTCTTTCTTATGTGTGTCTCACCTTGCTAACTATCAGCCATTTTGTATTTTGTATTCCTATTGTATGTGTCTACGCATGCGTAAAAAAAAACAAAAAACAAAAAAACACACACACATGAACAAATAAATAAATAAGAACAAATACAAACGAACACGTATTAACAGAGAATATAGGTGATACAGACACTCCCCATACACACATGCACTTACAAAAGACACAGACACATTGGGGGACACGCATGCGTAGACACATACAATAGGAATACAAAATACAAAATGGCTGATAGTTAGCAAGGTGAGACACACATAAGAAAGAAGGAAACAAAGGACCACTGATGAGGTCACAGAAGTGTGACGAAAGAACTCTGGCCAAAATGAGATTAAGATTAATGTAATATAAAGCTGAAGCAAATTAACACCAAATATACAGTGCGTGTGTTTTTATTGGCTAAACTGGCAATATGACCATCCCCAAGTACAACAACATCTGTTTCAACACACGATTTCACATCAAAAATCTTGCAAAACAAATATATATATATATATATATATATATATATGTATACTTTAATACATACATATACACACTCACACACACATTTATTTCTATGCATGTATGTATTTATGTATATGTTTATGCTACAGATGTAGCATTTCAGATTAATGTTTTGAAAAACAATGCCAGTGATGTTGCTGTCTGGCTAAATAGCTATTTTTCTTTTTTCAAGGTAACGTTTAAAAGTTATATAAAGAACATACACTTTCTCTCTCTTATAAGCAAACTCGACTTTAAAATGTCACTTATTTTGTATTCTAAAGTAATGGAGTAGTACTACATTGCGCTAATGGATATATTTATATTTAACACAACACAAGAATGGTGACGCTATCCTCACTACTAGTAGTATTACACTTTTAGCTGCGGGGTGTATTTACTTGTTTGTATTTAAACCAATAACCCCTACAGCATATTCATTGTCAATATGTAAATTACCTGTCGCAATGGTAGCAAAAAATCGATTTAACGTCTTAAAATTATGATTTTTGCAATATGTCACTTCTAATAATGGTGATATTTAGTTATAGGGATGTGCTGTTTATACATAAGATATAAGAATACAACTGTTCTGGCCGTGATTGATTGGGTTTAACATCGTGATCTCTCTTTCTCCATCTGTGTGCTTGTCACCATCTATCTGTCTCTCTCTCTCTCTCTCTCTCTCTCTCTCTTCTTATTTTTCCTCCTTTGTCTTTTGTGTCTCGATTTCTTATCCCCATATGCACAAACAGGCACGCACATATTAATGCATGCACGTAACTGCACACACACATACACACACACACACAAACAATCACACAAACACACAAACACAAACACTCACACATATGCACAGTGAATTAGTGTTGGTGGTCATTTTTATGAATTTAGAAATACGCATAGCTCATCAAAGAAAAGTTGCATTCGAACATCAATCAGTACAAACAATCTATAGAATCTTTTTATCACACTTACTCAATGAATCGACCGTTAGCATCAGTGTTGGAAGCCCTAACATAGCCAAATCATAGGATCTTTGTTAATGTTCGACATAGTATTCGTTATGACGGACTTGAAAGTTTACATGGTGTAATGGGATCGTTGAGTGACATGTCTATCGATTATGTTCCAAATGATATATCAGGCCATCCCATACGTTCTGTCCGAACTTTAAACAAAGAAAACCATTGATCAAATGTTGTATTTAATCATGAATGTACCTTCCCTGATTATCTATGACTTCCTTGCATATATTTACAAGCTTTTTAATCCCATCAATGTAAAACTCTTTTGGTTTCAAATTAAAGAACTCTGAAATGTCAGTCTCGACCTCCTGGCTTGCGAAAGTTATGTCCCACATATGATTCTGTAAACTACGAAATAAATGGTAGTCTGAAGGAGCAGGGTCGTGAGAATAAGTGGATGAGGAATTTGTTCCCAACCAAGTTCTTCGATCTTCTGTGATGTGATCTTTGCTGTGTCACGCATTGTCCTGATGAGTCATCACTCCTCTTCGATTCACTAAAGCGAGTCTTTTGGTTCTTCAAAGCTTAATTCAAACGCTCTAATTTCTGACAGTAGACTTGAGCATTAAATGTTGTATTAGGTGGTAACACTTCAAAGTGAATTACTCCTTTGCAATGCCACCGTATAGAGAGAAGAATCTATTTCCCAAGAAGTTCCCTTCTCGGTTGTGGTTGAGCTTTTTCCCTTTTACCAAGCCACTGTTTACGACGTTTAACATTTCGATAGACGTTCCATTTTTCGTCACCAGTCACAATTCTATGCAACAAGAGTGAAATGAGTTCGCCAGAATGGAAAGAAGAGTAGATGTCAACTCGGGATTTGCGGTTACTTTCGGACAATTCATGAGGCACACATTTTCCAAGTTTAGGAACCTTTCCAAGTTGTTGAAGATGACAATGAACAGTTGTATGGTTTGAACTAAATCTTATTGCCAGTTCTTCAACTAATAATGCAATATTTTCTTCAAGTAACGCCTCAAGGAGCTTATCATCAAACTGACGTCCTGTTCGATCTTCATCTTCAAGGCTGAAATCTTCACTTTTCAATTACGTAAAGCATCTTCTGCAAGTTCTTTCGTTCAAGCATTCTTTCCCGTAAACTGAGTATATGTTTCGAGTCGCTTCGGCTGCAGAGTTTCCTTTTTCTACTCATAATGCATTATGTGCCTCAAATGCTCTTTGAATACTTCCATGGTAGAAATGGTTTTGATCAAAGAAATCTTAATTCAATTATTCTGTAAAATAATATTTAACTAGTTTAAATGTACACAAATGCATAAAAATAATCTTTAATTTATTAGACATTCTAAAACACTATTAAATTTCATTCAATTTTAAAAACGGTAAAATCGGACAGAACTTATGGGATGACCTGATAGTTTAGTCGTTTATTGAGGTCTCTTGAGCTCAGAAGTGATGTTTGGGAGAACATAATCAGAGGGATTTGCTCATGCACGCTTGGATTATCTTAAACTTATGAAAAGCTGCAGAGTCTTGTTGCAAGACATATTATCTACCGTTGTGCACTTTGTCTATCCAGAGCCTCATAAGTTTCTCCAGCAACTGTGTTGACAATGGTATTGACTCTTAAGCACTGTGAAAAATGTGAGGAGGGATGACAACTTTCTTGTTACTGAAGACTCGGAATAATCACAGTCGCAGTTAACTTAGTATGCGTTACCGCTGGAAGCTAATTCGAGTCGCTGTTTAACCATTTGTCGTTCTTACGGTTTACCAGTTTCTGATCGAAATTTTAACTTATCGGAGAAAAACAAAGCATTCCAGTTTCTCGATGTTTTGAATTGTTGGGAAACGCTTTGCACGGATCGAATGATTCTCTCTTGTCACATCCGGCATAACCTGACCCGTTAGCATAACATACGACTTGTAGCGGTTGATCTCCTGCACAACCATTCTGATGGTTCATTCTAAAACCTTGAAGTTCTTTGCGATGGTTCTGATTGAATTATTGCTGGTTTTATCGAGTATAATTTTGGACTTTTCCCACAAAACTATGTGTTCTGATGGTATTAGGACTCTGTGCACGCATTTTACATTTCGTTGCTGATGTTGGCTCCCCGTCAACAGTTTTCCACTCCTTTCGAACACTGACAACGAAGGATCGGGAAGCGAGCTATCACTGTATCATTACACTGCGCTTTTAATCCAACGATTACAGCGTGCCTTTTCATTTGCTGAGTCAACAAGACTTTCAACATTATTTATCTGAAAAGTTAGGTAAAAAAAAAAAAAATTTGAAGAAAATTTGTGCTCTTGAAAGAGTATGACCCCAACCCCAAAATATCTACCCCCACACTCATTCCGCATCCTCACTTTTAATGTTCCCCTTATAATCCCGTATACAAATGAATGATACATTTAATGCTAAAAAGATTTCACTTTCTCTTCTAAAGTTAAGGAATATATTCTACATGATGTCTATATGCATATTAATGTATGTAGGTATGCCTGTTGCACTATTCTGGAAGTCGCTTGTAATAATATATATTACATTTGTCACACTGTATTCAATGAACAACGGAAACTATACTTGTGGATATGTGGCGCCATTGCTTTTAGACGCTCGTGTTTAAAATAGTCATAGGTTAATTAAAATAATTGCATCTACAGTAATGTTTGATAATCTGCATTTCATATACTTCGATGTCATTTTCCTTTCTCTGATTCTCCATCTACGAGAGCGCGCACACACACGCGCGCGCGCATACTCATACGTATCTAAGCAACCAACATAAAATTGCACTATTTATCTTATCTCTATCATATGAAAAATATTTAAATAGGACGTATCAAAACTTATCAAAATGTTACTGGCTGACAGAAGCGCTAACAATATTTAAAAATGTGAATGAACATCAAAGCTTGGATATTTAGATGTTACCCCCTAGTGTAGGGTTACAGAATATTAGATATGAGATATCACCGTTGTTTTATGAATGCCCAAAATACAATTGTTATTGATAGAAGCACACCTAAAAAAAAAAGAGTAACAGTTTTACAGAACTTTGCTTGTAAAGTTCTAACTGTCCTGTAAACAATCTTTGATTTCAAAAGGCTATGTCAGTGAGAATTAGCACGGTATCGAACAGTGTGTTGGGACTAAGTGTCATGAAACCAAAGACGTTCCGTCAACTCTTTTATTTCCTTCTAGACATTCTAAATTACAATTTTCACTACAGATCTTTGAAGCTTGATTCAATATTACTATTCAATTGAAAAAACAAAACAGAATATTCCCATAGCAGGAGTCACGTGGTGGTTATTCATGTTGCGGTCTCTTGCTGGAGGTAATATTAATATATTTAATAATAGGATCGCCACTCATCTCTCAATTTTTAAATAGTTTACACGATGTTATTAAGTAGGTTTTATTGTAACTTCATCCCCCAAATTTTTTTTCACTTTGAATTATTTGAGCAATTCTTGATAGAGTCGTTATACTACTGGGTTTAAATGTATCAGATTTCGAATGACCAACTACATTATAAATAATCGAATTAGATGACAAGTATTCTCCCACACACATGACATATAATAAAAAGATAAGTTATATTTTTTAGATATTGAATATAAATGTGAAATAGCGGGAGGTAGAATTACGGGCAAGTGGCCGAATTTTGGAGTAAATAGCAAACTTCTGGCAAAAAATTGGCACATATGCTTGTCGATGACTGGTCAGTTGTATCACAACCACATGCAAACAAACACTCAGAAAGTTTATAACATAAAAAACCTGGAAATGTACCGCAATACATTTGTCTAACGCTCTAATAGTTCTGTCTGCTAACAATTTCTTCGAGTATTTAGAAGGTAAGGATTTTTAGTGGAAGTTTTGCTCGATGCCATTGACTCGGACACTTGAGCGGGATGTACTACTCGACATGAAGAAAATTCTAATTGGGCCCCATCTGCAAGGTCATGCGCTGTTTATCTTGGCATGAGATCTCCATGTTGCGCATATATAGTTGCGATGCATGTGCCTGGTGTATCCTTATCAGACGGGTAGTCATGATGGGTATATTGGGTTTCGTATATTTTACCCCAGTGTCAAGTTGATGACATGCACTGTTCCCTGACTCAATGATAATAAGAACAATGATTTCAAATTTTGGCACAAGGCCAGCAATATCAGGAGAGAGGATAAGCCGATTACATTGATCTTAGAACTCAAATGGTACTTATTTTATCGACCCGGAAAGAATGAAATGCAAAGTTAACCACGACAGAATTTGAAAATGATGATGATGATAATAATAATAGTAATAATAATAATGATGATAATAATAATAATAATAATAATAATAATAATAATAATAATAATAATAATAATAATAATAATAATAATGATGACAGTAGATTTTACTTTGAATTATTATAGCAATTCTTGATAGAGCCGTTATATCATTGGGCTTAAATATATAAGACGCCGAATGACTAACTACATTATAAAAAATCGAATTAGATGACAAATAATCTCCCACACACATGAGAGATAATAAAAAAGTAAGTTATGTTTTTAGATATTGACAGACTGAATGTACCAAGAAAAAGAGGGTAAGAGGATTGATTGGATGTGAACACAGCGTTAGAGGAGAAGAAAACAACATGGCATAGTATGTAAAGAAAAATGCCACAGATCCACTGTTATTGGAAGTAAGAAGGTCGGTCTTGTGTGGGATGGAAGATTGCAAAGATAAAGCACTGTGCAAGTACTTGAAAATAGGTGGCTAAAGAAAAGAATGCATGGAAAATATCATAGGGCTGTTGAAGATAAGACAGACAGAGACAAAAATGGCTATGAATGACTGAAAAGGATTTAAAGCTGGAAACGGAGGCTCTAATCTGTGCTGACCAAGAGTAAGCACTGAGAACGAATTACATCAAATAGAGAATAGACAACAGAAAGTGATAAGTGCAGAATTTGTGGACAAGTTGGTGAAACTGTATGGCATATTAGCAGTCAATGTACGCCACTAGCCCAGAAAGAATATAAGAGACGTCATAACAATATAGCAGGAATTGTCCATTGGACACTTTGCAACAACTATGCACTTGACAGAGCAAAAAATTGGTACGAGTATAAACCCGAAGTCATCATCGAAAATGATAATGCAAAGATTTTGTGGGATTCTATGAATCAGTACGACCATGATACAGAGAACAGGAAGCCAGTTATAGGGTTAGTTGAGACAAAAAGCAAACGATGCTGGATCAAATATATAGCATGTCCAGCTGACAAGTCATGCCATAAGGAAGAAGGAAAACTCGATAGATATGACAGCTTAGCATGGGATGTTAAGCATCAGTGGCCGATGTTGAAGGTGGTAGTAGTACCAATAATTGTCGGAGCCCTGGGAGCAGTGATTAAAAATCCTGAGAAGTACATGGAACAAATAAGGGCTGCAATAATGTTGGAGAACTTGCAGAAAACAGCACTGCATGGAACTGCTCGAATGCTCCGGGTGGTGCTCGAAAATTAACGGGTGTTACCTTAGTTCACTTGGTATTGAACAGCTGGCACCGTAGTATATCTCCAGCAAAAGAAACTGTACAACAACAATAAATAATAATAATAATAATAATAATAATAATAATAATAATAATAATAATAATAATAATAATAATAATAATAATAATAACTATAATAATACGTTGTTACCAACAAGATCCGATGTACCTCAATAAATAGGAAATTAAATGCCTTTGGGAATGGATTTAGACAAAAGTATACCAAAATGGGTTACACAGACGATACACAATGAGGGCATTAACACATAATAAGAATTACAGAAAAAATAACATGTTGAGTATAATTACCAATAATTGCAGAAAAAAAATAATAAAGCAACAAAAGCACAACGTTTGTAATTCACTCAAAATCTCATAACTCCACAAATTTCTTCTCTTGTCGTTTAATCTATCTCAATTGTAGTTGAGTACTTGTTACATGAATGTAAGCATCTTCACATTGTCTTTCTCAAAATATTGGCGTGGCTTCAGACAACAATGCATCTTTAGCTATCTTTTCTATGTCGACCCTAAGCCTTCCAACCCATGCAAAATCAGTTCATCTCCATTGCTTTTTATAGAAACTCAGCTACATCCTGAAGGAGATGTTACTCAATTTTAAGGCTATCACGTAGATGTCATCCAGTAGAGAGAATTCCTCCCTATGTGCATTATTTCTTTCGTTTTTTGCTCTCGTTCTTCGACCGAATTGTTTTCTTCCATTTTACTTACTTCTAGAGTGACTTGGCACATATTACCAGCTCACATTTTATCGTAATTGTCGCAAGGATACTGAGTGGTACTACTAGTTGTAAACTGAAATAGACGATACTTCTATATCGGCTACTTCAGGATCTGAGATCAAAGCGAGTCCTTAGCCATTTCTAGGCATACAGTTGTATGTTGTGTTAGAACATTTGGTTTTGATTGGTGTTGATCCTGTTCACAGCCTTCTAACACGTCCCAGATCCTAAGTATACCTATCCCTCAAATTTGTTTCTCTCCGACACGATTAATAGCCAGGAAAATAGGACGGCCGAACTTGTATTTGTTTGTAATGAAAACCACGATTAATTTTCATTTAAAACTAGTGATTATTTTCCAATAGTTTTGCCCATGATTTGTGTGGAGTTGTAAAGGCCTTAGCTTTATATGTGCGTTTGTCTTTGGATGGGGTGTTTCTCCACAGCGGCAAAGTACATAAAACCATGCTTAGTCTAAGTTGCCTGAACCCCGATAGGCTAGAAACTGTCCATTAAAACAACGACAACGAAGTGCCATTAATTCGTAGAAAGAAAAGTACATTACATTCTCGGCTTGAGAACTACGGTGTGCCAGCCTTCTCATAACTCACCTCTAGTGAATGTCTAGGAGAAAAAAAGGAACGAGTCGCTCATGATATATCTTTGAGTGGAACTCGACTTTTTCTTATTCGTAAAGTCGTTATGTTCTGATTGTCATCGTTATAGTCTCATTTATAATAGTCTCATTTATAATAAAAACAAAAAAAAAAAACAGCAGCAATTTTTTAAAATGTTTTCATTTTAAGATATTCTTGTGAATTTCTATTTGATTTTAATTGTGTTTCTCTGCAATTAACACGGTTTTTGCTCTTGATTGAGTGGCTGTGATCTTGTACAGAGATTTTTGTCAAACTTCTGTGCCAAACATCAGCTAATAAAAATTGTTGACAATATTTTTTCTTACGCCTAATTAGAGCAAAAGATAATATGTCAAGAAAATTAAAAATAAACACTCATGGCTCTGACTCATCATGAATGAAATAACAGAGAAATCGTCCAGTACTAGAAATGTCTAAACAACCAAAATAGATCATTGTGAAGTAATAATAATAATAATAATAATAATAATAATAATAATAATAATAATGATGATGGTAATAATAATAATGATAATAATAATAATAATAATGATAATAATAATAATAATAATAATAATAATAATAATAATAATAATAATAATAGGTCACGTTGCTGTCGGTTGATCGGTTCTTCACCCTACAGAATAAGAAACCAGGCATGATCGAGTTGGTCAATACTTGCACTGGAACATATGCCGTCAATATGATATCCCACACATTAAGCACTGGTATGAATACCATCCAGAGCTTGTCACTAAGGGAGAGAATGTTACAATCTAATGGAATTATAGGATACATAAATACAGGCAAATAAATCATAACAGACCAGACATCGTCATCAATGTCCTAAAACAACAAACATGTCTGTTAATTGATATTACAGTGCCTACTGATACAAACATTTCAGCAAAAGAGCTATCGAAATACAAGTACCTTAAGATTGAGTTATCTAGGGCGTGGAAATTAATAGCCAAAACTATTTCGGTTCCTATAGGTGTTCTGGAAATGATCAAGAAAAGTTGTGACAAATTTTTTGACAACATCCCTGAGAAACCAACTATCTATGAGACTCCCAAAAATGTATTGAATTCAACCGTTCGGGCATTTCACAAGAGCACGACCGCGTATTATTCGCAATGAGCAAACGTAAATTTGGCAAATGTGCGAATCGTGTAGATAACTACGTAATGTAACCCGAACTAGTCTAGTATTTACATTTAAAGCTCATAAGGAGCTCATAAGGATGCTTCCCACGGGCAATCAACAATCACTTCTCGTATCTCCTAATTTATTATTATCCGCTGCTTATTTATCAGAACCGGGTCCAAATGTTGACCGAGGTAGTAAAGTCCAGCGCCGTCTCTGATTTGAGTGAAGAGCCACTGAAGAGCCGCACGCACGTTTTTTGATTCGTATAGTACAGGTGCAATTCGATTCGTCAATTATCAAATTTTGCCTTTGTTGCCATGTTATGATATTGCGATCCCTTTGTGCGGACCCATCGAATGAGATTTGTTCCGTCATACATTAGGGTACGCGTTTTAGCCCTGACAAGGCTTGACGTTGATGCTTGGCGTTGAACATTTGGTCACAGGCCAATCCAACTGTGTGCACACTAATCGTAATGCCTCTACCAAGCGCAGCTTCTACGTTACTAATTAGTAATTAGCTATCCCTCTACTGTAGAAATCTGAAACACTATCTCCTTTATTAAAACTTATCGATTCTAATCATATCGCCCCTTTCAGGGCTAACCTCTCTCGGTTGATGATCATTGCTCCCGTTAACTTCGTATTCTAATCAAATCTGCAAACTTAGCGTTTCGAGTAAGATGCGTTCCATCTGCATAAATTGCAGCCTTGTCTATGCAGCGTATCGACGTTGAGCGCACAAACCACTAATTTGTATTCAGTGTAGTCGAGAATTTGAATTGTGGATTATTCCTATTTCCTGAGCTGATAGCATGCACACATTGACTTTTCCATGTTATTAGTTTCAAAAAAGCAACCGGTACTTTTCAGCACGTTTTCGAGGCTTCTACACACACTCTCTTATCAGATAAGTTACACAATCCAGGTATGCATCCGAGATAGCTTTCCAATCGCCCAGTCACTTTGACGCTCACTGGAAAACTTCCAGACGTCTGAAAGAATCTGGCTTCTCCATCAGTCAGTGAATGTACAGCGACAACTCTGAAGGTGCAACCTTCACTACGTTCACGTTTAGGGTCATTAACTTACCTTCGGGGTCCAGGAAGATTGGACGTATTTCGAAAAACCCAGGCATTTCCTAAACAATGTCACCATTCCGCTCCACCATTCTGGACTGGGAAAAGGTGCGAAGATTTCGAAAATCAGCAGAAATAGGTGTAAGGCATGTTAGTTTCAAATCCTGGTCTTATCAATGACTACAACGCACAAATCTAGTGATATTTGGTCATCGAGCAGTTCTACCTGACTCTAGGTCCTCGGCATTTATACATATGTCTCAAAGCTGTCATGTTGTTTGAAAAGGAGCAGGAGAATAAAAAGTACGAGGGACGCATTTGATGTTCCTCCTGACCACGTGAGTAACTCGGTTTCCATGAAATTTTGGTATTTCTTAGTAAAGATCAATGTGGGCGCCTTATGCCGTGCCTTGTGGTTCTATTCGTACGCGAAATGATATCAGTTTTCTGTTTTAACGCCCCATCAGCACAACGTTTGAGGTATGATGTTTGATACAGGGTTTGTGTTTCTCTGTTGGAAATGTTCATGTGTATTGTCTCTTTTGATGTTGTAGAACTTGGCGAAGGTGGTGTCCGTGTTATTGTGAAATTATCTCCTGCGTGATGGTTCGGTTTCGATGATGCAGTGTTTATTGTGAACGAGACTTTTTTTAATATGTCCTCGTGTGATTATATATTTGATTTTTTTCGTTGAACCTCCTCCTCGTTAGTTAAGGTTTCCATATCAGAATGATCCCATGCGGGTGTAGATGATGTAATGCGTTCGCGTTTGTCCATATGTGTACGAGTGTTTAAAAATGGACGGTTTGGAGGACAGGAAGAGTAATACAGTGTATGTAAGGCTGGAAATTTTGGTGGGAGGAGGGTTTTGATCTTGTCGGATTTTGTGCTATTATTGGTGATGCTGGTTTACTGTCAGATACTGCTGCTGCAGTAGTTTTTTGGCAGCTGAATCTGTATTCGTTTGTGTTACTGAGGTTGCTATTGCTTCAGTTGTTGGATCTGGAGATCTTTCTCTTGCTGTGTTCACTAAGGCTGTTGCCGGTGTTACTGATGTATGCTGATGTTGTTGTTTGGGGCTGTGATGTCGTCAATAATGGAGTTCTTCGTTTCCCTTCTCTGTTTTGGTTGCGAAAGCAGAGAGCATTGATATGGTCCATATTTCTACAGACGTGGCATCACGTTTGTCTTCCCAATAAAGTTACACTTTGCTCTGTCTCATCCAGAGACACGCACACATACGCATACGTACATTGAAGACTAAAGAGGATATATGAAATGCAAAAACATGGAAAATAAAACAACCACGAGAAGAAGGGCATGACGACTTCAAACCGATAAAAGTGAAACATTTATTGAGTAAAGAAAGAAAATGCGTCACCATATTCACAATTCAGTTTAAAGCAATTCCAACCTACACCAAAATATACCTCAGATTATAAGATAGTTATAAATACCGAACGTAAAATTATAGTGCGCCTTCTTCTGAGTGACAGAGAAGTGAAGGAGTCTGTAGTTAATATGGCTAGGCGAATTCCATACTAGTGATAATTTATAAATGACACATATTCAAAATGATAGACAAAGTAGTTGTTAATTAGTGTCACTATACTCTCAATGAGATATCAACAAGGAAAAATATAGGATGATGTTTGGCTGTGTTGGACATGTTGGTGTCATTGAAACGCTTTAACATGCTACCTTAAATCTGTATAGATACACACCCACAGAGAAAGGAAGAGAGAAAGAAAGAGGTGGGATGATGGTGGTGGAGGTAGAGATTTTGACTCACAGGGAGAAATTGACGAGCAGAGAATGGTGAAATATGGTGACATTTTGGCGAGTGAGAAGGGATAAGGACAAGCTGGTGGCGCGGTTAGTTTGAAGCGACTTGAGGTACTTGCGCGTATGGAAATTACTTGTAAGTAGGGGTAGATGTATTTTGAGTATTACAAGAGATTTAGTTGTATTCTGTATGAATTTCGATTCACAACGGAGAGGAAATATAGAGGCATTCGAATTGGGATTCCTTACAAAAATTTATGGTTTACAAAGGGAATAGGTAAAATGGTAGTGATTCTCATAACCAAAGTCCGTTCCAACGGACAAATTCACATTGAGAGACAGAGGAATTCGGCTTGTATGATTCAGTGTTGCAACATACACAATGTTGCTTCAACATAATTTGCGAAGCAAGGTGAGAAGCATTTATTTCGTTGTGCCACGTAAAATAATTTCAAATGCCGAGAGTTTGGTTGATTTGTTACAACACGCCTGTGAGCTAGCTTCGAAGATGACTTGGACATAATAATATTTGTTTTAGTTTGCGATGTGGAGAGTTAGCCTATTATATTTGTTCAGTCATTGATAATTTAGCGCATGGTATACCAATAATTACAAAATAATCAGATTCGCACCGATTTCTCATCTGACCTTCCTTGTCAGAGTCGAAGTCACTTTTCATCTGCTTTTGAAGGAAAAAAATATTCTCACAACTACTCCACTCAGCTAACTGTTCTACGAGCTCAACGAAATGGGAAAGTGGTTGGAATATCTGAAGAAATATCTTACAGTATGTATTCTCGTTTATTGAGTTCCCAGTTCAAACCCCACCGTATGCAAATTTGCATTTTATCCTTCTGTCATTGTGAATAAAAAAAATCTGTCTGGTGTTTGAACTGGTAGAAATATCAGTGGCTTATTTTAACACCAATAGCTGTGCCCTGTTTGCTTTTAACATGTTTCAATCTGTTACAAGAATTGGGGCTGTGTCTCCGGTTTGATAATATAGTATTGCTCTATTCCGAACTGTCTCTATAGTCCTGAAAGGTGTGATGAGCATTAATGCTCCATCGTGGCTGAAAGACAAGACAAACGCTAAGACAAATTCAATGAAACATAATCATAAATCACATCAATGTGGCAGAATTCGTGGAGTTGTGAACTGAGACCTTGCAGTGTTGTGTTGCCTAACTAAACCTTCTGAATTCAAATCAAGTGATAGAAATTGATTTCAGTAAAATATGCTGATTGCTGGACTCGAACTCTCCAACTGCAACTTAAAGTACTCTAATTGTAAAATGACTACTAATAGACACATATTAATTATTATTGTACTTTTATAGCTTGTTGTGTTCATTGTTATCCCCAGACCTGTTACACTCAACATATCCTTATTCATGTGGGTTTTCATTACTACTTTGAACATGACCTTACATCCTTCCATAGAGAAATGTTAGTTTAATATATTTATGTGTTCTGAATTTGTTTGTGAGTCTTGCCATGTTCATGAGAATACTTTTCAGGGAAAACATTTCAGACAATATTTAAAGAAGGAAAAAAATATCTCTAGTAATTCGATCATCGTGAATGTAAAGCAAATGAAAACCTTTTCATCGGTACCTAAATACCTTTGCAGGTACAAATATAAATATATGGAAATTAAACAATAAAAAATTGCTGAATAAGACATGTCGTTATAACAAAACATGAGATGCATAGTTTATTATATCTTATATTTACATTTCAATCTTTGGATACCATTATTTTCTTTCTACATTGTCTGTAGTTGCGTGTATTTCTGTATAGTTTTTGTGTAATGTGATTTTGTACCACACACGTAGAGGTAAATATGTTACTAACAACAGAAGTTCTTACTTCCTAATCATTCGGTCGACATTATGTTTTTGGAATATTCGTTGAAAGTCGAATATTCTCATTTACATTCAGTATATTGAATCACTTTAAACAAATCCTATTTTTACCGACACCGATAAAAATATATGATATAAGTGAAACTCCGACGGTGACAATGTCAACATTTCAGAATCTACGATAAATCTGTCTACATAGCGTATTGCATTTATTCTGGATGACCAGAGAGTAAACTCAATATCGACTCAGACAATTAAATAGCCTTTATATTTTGATATCCTGTCATAAAAGAAATCTATATGATATTTGACAAAACGACAATTTGTAGAAGAATTTGATATTAAGGAGCGGCCGAGTACCTACTGTTACTTGTCTTCATATAATATCCTATCAGAAACAGAGTCACATACATATGCATAACTGCGTATAATTTTATGCAAACATTTCGTGACTTGCGTTTAAACGTATTCACACGAACACACACACACACACACACACACACACACACACACACACACACACACACACACACACACACACACTTTTACATATATGATATATTACTCATACATACACAACATATAGGTGCATTTATATTTATATATTTACATTCCTGTGTGTGTGTCTGTGTGCATTCGTCTGTATGTGTGTGAAGGCTAGATCGATCGATACGAAAATGAAAATGTGTTTCACTCTGAGGTGCATGTTATGTACAAATACTATATGTCAAAAACAACGTGCTGTATAGTAGAATAGAATATAGCATGGTTTGATGTTGCAGAAACAGATTTCATCAAAGAAGTAAAGATAATGACTTATACTTATTCCAAGTAATTTAATTCACAGAAATATAAAGTTAAACAATTACTTGTCTAGCGATAAATATAAACGTCACATTTTTAAGGCAGATTTCAATGTAAGTTTTCCAGATAGCTATTTTTACATACATGGATGGGCTGAAAATTTCATAGGCTGACTATGAAGGAATGATGTTAAAGCTGTGAAATCTTATTAATTTTCATATTGGAAACTGCGTTGTTTCTTTCCACGTAAACTGGCTTCTGACAATTCAAAAAACTTCAAAAGTAACTATGAGAATATCGCTTTCTTTTGGAAATGGATAAAATTTAGCATCATGGTGTTAACAACTATTTGAAGAACCAAGGTTTAGTTCCCAATAACATTCATGCCGACATGGTTGATACATTAGTGGATGACGCTCCAGCATAATCAACAGTGGAACAATGGGCAGCTGAATTTAGGAGGAGAAAGAAATTCTTGAAGTTGATCTAAGGCCTGGGTGTTCTGCAACTGCCACCACCGAGGAGACATTGATCGTGCCTGTCATATAGTGATGGATGACAGACTCTTGGATATAGATAAAATATTTAATGTTATTAGCATATTCCGTGAAAGAGTTGAGAATATTCTGCACAAGTAATTGGCATGACATATGTTTCTCCTCCATAGGTGCCACGTATTCTGACACCTGGTGAAAAGCGCACTAGTCTCATCACATCAAGGGACTATCTGACATTGTTTGAGGCACGTCCAGCTAGTTTCCATGAATGTTTCCTATGCTCGTATGAGTGCCGGGTTCATCAATTTTATCCAGAGACAAATAGATCATGCAGTGAAAACGCTAGTCCTCTCCTCACCTGACCCAATGAAGGCCAGTTCATCTGTAGGGAATATAATGACCTCCTTTTGGGGGATGCAAAAGCCGTTGTAATTATTGTGTTTAACTTCACCATGAAAGCAGTGTTCTATGTAAACTTGCCGAGGCAGTTATGAAAGGCTATCAATACCAAATACCCCCAAAATTGAAACAATGGTTCTTGTTTCATGAAGTCAGTCAATACTAGTAGACAAACCTTTGGTTTCACTGACTGGTAGGCGTGATTGTGTGTTTGAACTTATTGATCATCCTCCCTATTCTCCTGATTTGGTCCAATCCCACTATCTTCTGTTCCTCTACATAAAAAAACAATTAGCTGGGAAACACTACGTGATGATGATTTGCTGTTGATAACTTGTTGACCAACAAGATGAAAGTTTCTACATCAATGGTATTTACGCACAGCAACATCGATGGATGAGGTGTGTGGTTCGCAAGGGGTCTATGTTGAATAATATATTTCAGTTGGTCAAATTCCATGCGATTATTTTGCTCAGTCTATGAACATTTCAGCCGGTTCCTCGAACAATTATATATTTCACTTTCATTTGCCAAAGTTTTCAATCGTAACCAGTTCCTTTCATTTGTACATCTTGCGGAATTTGTTTTTCCTGCATTGTGTTATTTGTTACACAAACAACCAATTTAATAAAATGTATCAGAAACAGATTTACTTATGAAAAAGTTTCGTTACTTCCACCACAATAGAAATGTAAATTGACTAAGATCTCACTTCTTTCTCCAAAATGACATCGATAGAAATTCTCAGGCTTCTTTCCTCCCTAGAAAATGCTATATTCTTCACTAACGTAATTTTCTATTTGCCTCAAATTAAAGATAAAATAGTTCTTTTCAGGAAAATATAAAACGACTTTTTTTTCCCCGTGATATATTCTGATATTAATCTACATAATTTTCAGTGATTGACATCATGTAAATTTGCCGTTCAGAGAGAAAGTTATGAAGTAACACCCACAAACGAAATTGTTGATACTTAGACTGTCATCACCACAATAGTTCGTTTGTGTTTTGTTAGTACTATTATTAAGGCAGCTGTAAGTGTACTCTAATGAGTACGCAAACACAAGGGAGATATATTGTATGTATTTATATACATACAATTTACTGTCGCTTATACTGACAAAAATGTTGTTTTTCCTCTGTGGTGTTTGATAATAGCAAGACAATAATCAAAGTGTTCATTTCATATGGTGTGATTGAGTAGCAGCCTTCTGTTCTACACAGAGCTTATTGATTTCATCTCCTGAAGCGTTTATCATAATGCGTTGTGTGGAATTTAAATACGACAGACTAAAGAAAAAATTTCTGTGCGCGTGTTAGAATTGCAGGAAATAGAAAACAAATTTCCATAAATCATGTTATAGAACTTACAAATAGGAGCAGACATAACTTTGTAATTAAGACGTTTGCTTTGCAACCACATACTTATTTCTGTTTTAGACCTAGGACGTTTAAAATCTTGTGCGTGCATTTGATAAAATGAAACTGTTTGAAATTCCGTCGTATATAAATGTGTATGTGTGTGTGTGTGTGTGTGTGTGATTTTCCTTGAATGAATAAATGTGCAACTTTGTGTTTGCCTCCACACAAATTGATGATATGTGTGGTTGTTTAGGATATTCAAATTAATCGGTACGGCAAGAAACTCATTTAGTAAATACATGGAACTATATCAAGAAAAAAAAATGCGTGAAAATGTAGCAATTTGAGATGTCGTTACTGACACATTCAATCAAAGTAAAATATAACAATTGAACTAAAAGCCAATATGACACCAATACTAATAAAAATCAATATCACCAATATGACAAAAAACAATATGATACCAATACTAATATATAGGGCTCATAATGCGGTGAGCTGGCATAATCGTTAGAATGGCGGGCGAAATGCTTAGCGGTATTTTGTCTGTCTTTATGTTCTGAATTCAAATTCCGCCGAGATCGACTTTGCATTGCATTTCATTCTTTCGGGGTCGAGAAATTAAGTACCAGTTGCGTAGTGAGGTCGATCTAATTAACTGCGCCCCTCTCCAAAAATTTCGAGCCTTGTGCCTAGAGTACAAAACAATATATAAGGTTTATTTTCAAAAACGAATAGAAGGAATCAAAAAAAAAAAAAAGAAAAAAAGAAAAGCAATAAAACGTAACGTCTTCAGGGGATATGTTGAACCTGGAGAATATGAAAATGTCCCACACAAGATTCTGTGGAGTTTAATTAAGTCAATTGCTTTCTTATGTCAGGTATAAATTTGGGTTACGTGACATTAAGAAAAGGTTAATTTGGCAGACAATGTAACTGGGTTCAAACAATTACATTGATAAACCATTTGAAGAACACAATGCAGTCAATACTGCCACAAGTTTTTTTAAATCTATTCTCGATGTTTCGATTTACGAAGGCACATATAATTATATAATTTCTTCTCACTGGGAAGGCTTTCTTATAACTATTTAACTTCAAGCCTACACACACACACACGCACACACACACACACACACACACATATTAAATAAAATTAATCGCTAAATCTTTAGTACAAAAGAAAAAAAATCCAATTATACCTAAAGAGTATCTTATTATTATCTCCCCTTGAATTTAACCTCTCAAATTATATTAGTCTTAAAGAATTTGTTTTAGAGTAGTGTATTTTATTCCTATAAAACTTAGCGCAGGACAAAAGGTGTAGCCAGTTGCATAGGTTAAAGAAGGAGTAAACATAAAGATAACTATTCTTCCATTGTTAATTGTGGTAAATAGTTTCATTTACTAGTTGTATTCAAAATTTATAACATATATAGGGTTTTTTATTACTTTTTAAATATTATTAACTTACGTTTGACATAATAACGATAATATATACTAGTATTGATAGGGGTAAATTTCACAATAAATTATCAACTCCCGTAAAGTTTATATAGATAGGCAGTTCAATTTGACGTGTTTATAAAATAGTCGATGAGGGTTTCTTTATGGTTAGCACGTTCTATATATATATATATATATATATATATATATATATCAGTATTGTAATTTTCGCTATTTAATTTTATGGAATATATAGAATTTTTTTAAATATTATAATTTTGTAATTTAAAAATAATACACCACTTTGTTTTACACACCTGTCTTCGCATGTTGCTTTTCGTAAATTTCAACTCTCTCTCTCTCTCTCTCTCTCTCTCTCTCTCTCTCTCTCTCTCTCTATATATATATATATATATATATATATATATATATATATATATATTCGACGGACTTGTTTCAGTTTCCATCCTCTCACAAAGCTTTGGTCGGCCCGAGGCTATAGTAGAAGACTTGCCCAAGGTGCCTCGCTGTGGGACTGAACCCGGAACCATGTGGTTCGAAAGCAAGTTTCTTACCTCACAGATACCCCAATTATATATACGCGGGAGAAAGTATGGTTGGTGATTACACGTAGTTGAATATACAAGGAAAGAAATAGGATGATAAAACACAGAAGATTTGTTTTACGAGAATATATTTAAATCGTCATGGCAAAACTATTTTACTATATTATACAAATTGAGATTTTTCACTTCTAAATAAAATGAGTGGTTTCGATGAAGCTTGTCAAATTTTGAGTGTCAGATGCAATTCGAAACGAGACATCATGTTTGTTAGTGGACGATAATTGATAACCAATATATTTTTCAGTATAATTTTCAATATGAGTCTGTATTCAGTTCTGGCTTATATTTTTCGATAAATGAGGCCTCTTTATTTAGTCACCCTTATAGTGAGGTCCACATAACACATTGATATAATGGAAAGATTAGGAATTGTAGTTGCAGCTGTTCTGCATATCTGTCAATGTGTTCCCTGTGATGTATCTGGCGATATTATGGGGAAGAGATCTGTTGTCTGTGACCTGTACATCAAGGTCTATGGCACTTTCCCGTGGGATTTATGTAGTTTTAGTGAAGGCCCAAGCATCTTATGACATAAATGTATTTTTCAGAGGGGCAAGTAAAATTGGATTTAATTTTGAATTTTTGCTCTCGTTTAAGGTACAACTCTGATCCTTCCAAAAGACTAGGGCATGTTCCGCAGTTAGGTCCAAATTTTTTAATTCTTGTGTCCGTTATTCTTGAGAATGATTTAGCTTTTGTGAGGATCTTTTTTCATGTCTTTGATTGTTTATTGCTTTTAATGATCTTATGTGTACGCAGAATTTCTTTCCGTTTGGGGTCCTTATCGAATATTGGGAGATTTTGGACAATGATTTTAAATGCTTTGCCATTTCTAGGGTTTATGTGGATACATAGGGTATCATTTTCAGATGAGGTGTGTTACTGTGTTTGACGTTTCTTAGTGTTTTTAATGTCAATGGATTTCGCAAGTTTAACCCCCTCATTTGTTGGCTGAATTGGGTAGTGTCACTCAATGAGTACGTTTTTAAGCTCTTGCAGTCTCACTTCTCCGGTGTTATTTTCGGACACTATGGTGCAAATCCTTCTTGCGAGGTTGAAGGGGATATTTGCTTAATATTTATCGGGTGGCATGAACTAAATAACAGGTATTGTTTAGCGTCTATAGTTTTGTAAAATATATCCCTTTCTATTTTTTGTTGCTTATCTTTTTAAAAGTATATCTAGGAACGGGTGTTCCTCTTGGTTGTGTTACATTATGTATTGTATGTTGATGTTAATGCTATTAACGAGTCAGTTGAGATCCAGGAGATTATCTATGTAATCATTCCAGAGGATGAAGTAATCGTCCAAAAATATTTTCCAATTTTCTTTTATGTAATGAGAGAGAGAGAGAGAGAGAGAGAGAGAGAGAGAGAGAGAGAGAGAGAGAGATTTCAAATTTTGAAAATGACTCCTGATATATTGTTATTATTTCTAAATAGCCAATTGTTAGGTTAGCAACATCCGGGTGAAATGACTGACTTTTGGCGGTAAACAGTGGTGTCAAATATGAAATTGTTATTTTGTAGGATGAATTTTATTCAGTCAATTCTGAAGTGTTTGCTGATCTGTTCCGGTATTTCTTCTGGATATTTGTCAAGCCAGAACTAAATTGCTTTTATTCCATAATTATGGGGCATGTTGGTGTATAAGTTTATCACATGAAATGAAACCGTAAGTGCTTCTTACTTGACCTTTTCCGGTAGGTCATTTAATATACGTAAGTCATCTTTAATGTAATTTTCATGTATTTAAAAAATGGTTTCAGCAGAATGTCTACGAAGCAACTTAGTCTATGCAGTTCACAGGACGGTCCAGCTATAATGGGCCGGGGTCACTGTCTGGAATCGAACTCGGAATCTTGGGGTTAGTAGAGCACGCTCTTAACCACTACACCATATGCCCGTGGGCATATGGTGTAGTGGCTAAGATGAAGACATATATCCGTCAGATGTAAATAATGTAAATAATGTACGTAATTCCCCGTGTCTTAAATATTAAGAATAAAGTCTTTTACATTATTATATCAGTGACCAGCATATAAAAAAATTATGAGTATACAGTTATAAAGATATAATTATGATTAAGGGCACTGGAATGTCAAATACCTAGAGTCCACTTTCAATTTATATAAATTTTGGGTTTCTAAATATCTTCAGTTTCCAAGCTTCTATTCTTATATCATTGTTATTCTTAACGTTGTTAGTGCTGGTGTTGTTATTGTGTTAGCCATTTGCGCCACGAAAATATTGGGACAATCTGAAGACATTGAACTGAGTGGATTAGCATAAACACATGCAAATAATAAACACAATATCAATAATAAAATTATAAGAAAAAATCCTCTACTGAGCGAGACCCACACCCAGATGTGATCAAATAACTCCACACACCTCCATTCATTTTAACCATCAGGAATACTATAGCAAGTGCTACCCCCTAACATTTCATACTACAGTCGCTTGCATAGAATAGACTTAACGTATACAATAACAAAAATGAGATAGAATGTAAAAGAAAAATCAATAGTATCGCCAGAAACGATGGTGACATATACGATCTTGATTAATTGCAGCGTTTACAAGTATTTGAAATGTATTATTTTCTTAATCCGTTCTCCTTCATTTCCTTCGACTGAACAGGAATTTCTGGAGCGAAAAGATACAGCGAAGTTTCGTAATTTGCTTCATTTATGTTTCCCATGCAATTCAAAACTAAATTCGGTCTACTTTCCACTCTGATAAGTACTAGAATGCAAACTATATAGCATGCTATCATTAAAAGTGTACATCTAACATAAATTACTATTATTTAAGTTGAAGGATGTACTTTTTAGCAGATTCTAAATCTTTATATCATTTTAATTTCCGTTTATATTATTTTACAAAATTCTACGAAAAGCAGGCCATTACATTTTATTCAGAAATGAGTAATTTTTTAGGTCAAGATTTTTTTTTTATCATTAGGTTAAGTGCTGGGTTTTTGTGAAAGTGCTGCTTCAATAGTATCTACGTAATAATTGTTTTTAATTTCAGAAAGGGAACTAATCGATGACACCGTCGCTAGAATGTGACTAGTACTTTATTTGAATGATGCTAGTAAGGTGAAAAGCAATTTCTGATGGACTTGAATTCATAATGTAAAGAGCTGGACAAATACCAGATAATCGTTTTGTCGAACTGTAACGTTTCTGTCAACACTCTGGCTTGAACACCACCGACAACAATAACTATAATATTGACAACAAAAATCCTTTCTATTATAGGCACAAGGCCTGAGGTTTAGAATTTGGGGAAAGGTGCTAGTCTATTACATCGACCTCAGTATTTGACTAATGCTCTTTTTTTTATCGGTCCTGCGATATGCAAAGCAATGTCAATATTGGCAGCATTTTGTTCAGGTCCACTGCCTTATAAATGTCTGAATACATTTCCAAATGAGTGGTGTATTTGAAATTAATTTAACATGACTAAGTTTTTATATAATGAGAAATTTCATATTTCCTTCAATGCTACTTTAATATGTTAACGATATGATACTGGTGAGAAATGAAAATAGATATCCATAGTCTTTGCCTCATCTATAATAATAATTTACTATTTTAGCATATTCGTTTCTGTCATTTAGGATAGGCATGTAAAATCTCTCCCTTTTCCATTATTGTTAGTTTCATTTAGAATATGTGATTTACATCGAACATTGATCTCTTCTGAATTCCTATATATTTATATTTCCTCTTGTTAAATATTTCTGTTAATATTTTTAGATCTATTCAGTCTTGTCACTATCATTTTACGTCGTTTAAAGTATTTTAAATTCTTTCTGTTGGGAAGTTTATGTGACGATTTAGAATTTGTTGTTGTTTATAATATGTTATGTAAATGTAGCGTATGTTGTTTTTTCATATCATTTACAGTTATCAAGAAAACAAATTAACTCTGAACTTTTCATCTGTAACATATTGATTGTTACTTTAGCTGGTGCTTACCCGCAACGTTTAGATTTCAGACCAACGTATCATTTTCAATTTTCTCCTGACCACTAGTTTTCATCTATATCTGCTAAATGTTAGATATTCTTTTAGTGGTAGTTTACCACTGTACGATTCTGATCATAAAGAGGTACTTAATATAATTAGAAAAAAAAAGAAAGAAAATAAACACAATGAGAAGAGAAAGTAAGCATTTTCAACTTGCATTCCAAAGTATCCGCCTCTCTCAAAAAAAGATTCGAACCGTTAGATCCTGAGACATAGTTTTCATTAAAGTAAAACAATGTGGAGTTCTAAACTCAAGGAACATTACGACACTGTTTGAAATTTGGTGGGACACATGAAATGTATTTAATTTTCCAAATTATATATTTCGACTGGGGTGTTTATGATGGTTCTTCGTTTACAGTGAACCTTTCATCAGTAACAAAGAGACAAATGAAACGATTTAATCGCAATCGGAACGTTTTATTAATTTTGGAAATTATTGCTCAATTTGAACCATTTCTAATGAGTTTGTAGAAAGGAATTTCCAATCCTGGAAGCAGTCATATTTCTTCAAATGGAAAAAAAAAAAACATTCTGTTATAAATTTTCGGTTTTGCATTTGGTTTTTAAGATTCTTTATGTGAATTCATGAGGTGAAATGAATCTCGTGTCTTGGGGCGAAAGAGAGGTCATTACGCCCATAATATCAATGACATAACGACTCTCCTAAGACATAACATGGCACTATAAATCATGGGCGGTCAATTTGTCCAATTAACTATCGTGCGATACATTATTTCTGTGGAGCTGACAGAATGTCTTTTAAGGCTTTCATACAACGGCTCAATAAAATTGAAGTACTACTCATATCTTTACAGGAATTTCAAACACCAAAAGATGATATTAATTTTGGAGATTCCTGAAGCCTTTCTATGTCAATGCTAGCAATATGTCCCCTTTATGCAAAGAATATAAGCCAGACAAAAGAAAAATAATACAGCAATTTTAATCAACGCAGTGCTTCTCACTCACTGAATCGTGTTGGGGAAGCTGCTGCTTCTAAATATTTTGAAGCTTTATATATGATGACCCCATCGAAAGTTGATACACCTTTTCCGCGTCAACAGAATAGGAAAATTGAATGAAAGATTCCGAAGGAAATAAAATAGTGTTTGCTTTCTAGAACTTATCAGAAAGTCGTTTGTCAACAATAACTGTCAGTACCACAGCCCATGTAAATGGATGCAATGACATTCAAAACTTGTTCAAGATTCGTTCAGAACAAACTCTTGAAAGAAGATATAAGACATTGACTTAGGCAGAAAAATGAATAGTTTTCAAGCTGTTTTGTTAGCCAAAATCTGCAATTTAATTTTTATACGCTTTAACAGTACAAAACGACTTTTCATGGAGTGGAAATTGATCTGAATAAACTGGTGGCTCTAATAGTTTATCTGGAAAAGTTCCCCAAATGATTTTGCGAGAGGTGTGAAGAGTCTGAAATGAATAATAGGGGCATGAATGGAAATGCTAGATGAAAAAAATAATGGGTCAAGGATGTAGAAACTAGCACCTCAGTTTCAGAGGGATTTATCTTTTCTTTAAACTCAAAATTTGAATGCGGGCGCGACAATATAATTCCACCTCCGTAGTGAGTTGCATTAAAAAACTGAATGTAATTTATCAGTTAACATGTTACAAGTTCAACGTCGTGTCATCGTATGTAGTTTTCCCGGTGTAGCGAAAAAATTAGGTGTAGGGTAAAAATTATTACGTCTATTCAGTGTGGCTATGCATCATATTTTGATAGGTGCAATTTTCCAACCACAGCTTTTCAAATCTCATGTCATGTCTGCTGAATTTCAACAAGTGTTTTTAATCTTAGATGATGGGCTTGATTTCCAGGTGTTTATGTAGCTCTAAGTATATATTTGTTATTAATTACCTAGGGCAGATTTTATTCAGTAAATTGGGACTCTGTAATATATTATGAGAAAGACACACTGACCTATAATTGTGGAATTGCTTTGTTTTTTTCTGGAAGTAGAACGCGCCCTACTAAAAACTTATAAAAATTTCTGACGGCAAGTGTAGAAAGCCTTATTTTACACATTGTAGTAGTATATACCTATAAGGTGGTAAATTTGCTATACATAGATTAGATAAAACAAAATTTGTATTTATAAATGCATTTAAACTATCTATGTGGCAACATAAGCATTCCATTTGCATGTAGAAATGGAGTTTGAAACTTTAGTAGTTTGCCGTGTATTTAAAACTTTTTGTATAAAAGCGCCACTAAAATTGAATTTCAGAAGCCGCTCCTTAATTATTTACATTATTTACATTTGACGGATATTTGTACTCATCTTGTTTGTTGTTAACACATCGTTTTGGCTGATATACCTTCCAGCGTCATCAGGTGTCTTAGGGAAATCTCGACCCTGGGTTCTTTTTCCTGAGGTCTTTTTCGATGTTGCTATTATTATTATTATTATTATTATTATTATTATTATTATTATTATTATTATTATTATTATTATTATTATTATTATTATTATTATTGTTATGCCATATGACCTTGGGCATATGGCATATTGGTTAAAAGTGCGGGCTACTAACCAAAAGATTCCGAGTTCGATTCCAAGAAGTGACCTGAATAATAATAATAATAATAATAATGATAATATCAAAAAATACCTTAGGTATGAGAACCCAGGTTCGCAATTTACCTAAGACACCTGATGAAAGCTGGAGGGTATATCAGCCGAAACGTCGTGTTAACAACAAACATGATCAAAATCCGTCAAATGTAGATAATGTAAATATTGTACATAATTCCTTATCTCTTTTAAATGTAGAACTGTACCGCTCCTTAATTTTTAAAACCGGCCTAAGGTCCCGAATATCAATATTTTTAGCATAAGGTTTTATTTTTACATGTAGGAAATGAGTTTCCACTGTATTAAAAAAGTCAGATTCGCTATAAATCTTAATTGAAGACCCAACGAACCCCTGGATCTCACAGACAGCAAACGTGACGGCTCCTTGATCATAAAATCCTTCAAACGACCTACAGTGGATCATGTCAATCTTCAAAGTTTCTACCGTCTTGTAATTCATTTAATACAGTGACTCGATGTACTATTGTAGGATGCTTCTGAAAGAAAAAAATTAAAACTTTATATTGGTGCGATAGTAAATAAATTTTAAGAAGATTTATACTAATCGCATATGCATTTATTCTTCGACCAGATAAAGCAAATTGCTAGAGGTATTTTGAAATATACTTGGATATTAAGGAAATATACAACGTACTATCTTCAATGTTGAAGCTGCTTGTAGCTATGGTAACAGAAGAAATAATTTCCCCATTTGTATAAAACACAATTCATATGGATTAAAACATAATATTTTAATAAATAGCCGGGAGTAATTTTGTAATTATTTGCAAAGATAGAACATAATTGCTGCTGTTTTCCGAAAGTCAGTTTTGCTACTCCAGCTTCTTCGAGGACAAGATTCTAAAACTGTTCTTTTCTCCTAATTTTTCTTTCATTCAGCAGTTTAAAGTATAAGCAGCGTTGCAAAGCATTTTTGATTATCAAACAAGGCTCTGTGCATGAAAAGTCAATTAAGAACGCACACTGAAACTTAATACTGTGTATTACATCGATTCATTTCCTCAGTTTATTTTTACATATTTTGTTATATTTATTCATTGATTGATGCTGCGGTACATTTGCCTGACTGACAGCTTATGACTGGACTACGATATCTTAAATTTAGATAATGGAATTCAATCGGATTTTTTTTTTGTTTTTATCTCGTCGGCTAATTTTAATTACTAATTTCCATTGTATTTAAATATATACGTTTATTTTATAATATATTTCTAAATGAATCTGATCACATGTTCTCTTTTTGGCATTCTGAATATTGATTGTAAACATTTTAATAATTCAAGCTTCATATTTCGTTTCATATTCGGTGACATGAAAATCAGTGTCAAGCAATCAAAGATTTAGCTCTCTAAATACACTATAAATACATATTTCGACACGCCACTCCCTGTTCTGTGTATTATCTATCACCCCGCTTTTGTTCTGTGTATGAGCACCGACCCCTTTTCTTTAAGTATTGGAATGTGTGTGTGTGCATTTCTAAACACACAGATACAGACACATACAGACACACACTCACGCAAACACACACAAACTCACACACAAAAACACACACAGACATACGCATATACAAACACGTATACAAATGCCTAATGCTTAATTATATAATGCATAATGTATAAACGTATTATAGATGTATATATATATATATAAGCATACACACAAACATCACACACATATACGCACACACACACATACATATATAAATTATGAGTTAGAGGCTATGGAACGGTCTAAGGGTTAAATATGTCCGTAGACACAGATGAATTGTGTCACTATGTATAGGCCTTGCTATAAGGTTAGCAGTAGTTGGTAATTTAAATGGAAAACCGTGGTTTAATACATTCAGATAAGAAAAGAAATGAAGCAACAATTAGCAATTAGAAGTTGATCATTGATATTAAATGGTCATAGTTTAACTGTACTCAAAATAACATTTACAGCTGTTTCAATTTATTATTTTTGAGGTAAATTTAGATTTATCTCTTTCCGTGTAACAAACCCTTATGCAACCCTAAAATATCACCAACATAGAAATAGTAGACATGATAGTAATTTGAAAGCCATATATATATATATATATATATATATATATATATATATATATATATACTCATTAATTTAAGCTAGTTTGCTAATACTAATACCGGGGACCTTGCAGGTATTTTATAATAATACCCCTATATTTTTACCCAAACTCTGAGTTTAGATAAAACCCCCACCCATATCAACTGCCTACATCTTATACTTATTAAGCCATTCCTCCTTTACATAACCAACCAACCCCTGTTGCAAATGCAAGATATTTCAATCAAGAGCTTAATCGAGAACACAGAGGGCATAATTATTTACCCACAATCTTATGACCCCCAGTAACTAATTTTAATTTATAATTTTAAATTTTATTTATTTTGTTTTATTTTATATTATTTTCATGTACCTTTTATACCATGGATGTGCTTGTTAGCACTTGTAATCTGGACTTAATTTTCTACCAGCATACTGGCCTACCTCCATTTAAAATAGTCCCTAATAGTCCTACCGACTTAGGAACAACATTACCCCTACCTACAGTGGGGAACGTTTCCATTGATCCATTTACGTTAGAGAAAAATACTTGGAAGCTTAGTGTAAACTACATCTTCAAGAACAAACAGAATAATTTGTTAGTTTTCTGTCATCGAAAACGATTCATACAATATGTGGAGCTAGTCTGAATCAGTAACGGAGCGACAAAAAGGATTTGCAATACGTGGGATCGTGGTTTACGAAAAGCAATGACTAATACAAAATGAACATATGCATAGACTTTTATGACTAATAGACAAATTTATAGTAGAAAATTACCTGTAAATAAATATATTGACCTCACAATAAGCAATGAGAGGCCGCTGTGTGACTTATTACCACAGAAATCGTCCAAAAGTAGTAAAAATCGAAGGTATATTGTCTATGTCTGTAGCATGAGATTTCAGGCATACAATTTTAAGTTTACATTATTTACATTATCTACATTTGACGGATATTCGTCCTCATCTTGTTTGTTGTTAACACAACGTTTCGGCTGATATACCCTCCAGCCTTCGTCAGGTGTGTTGGGGAAATTTCGAACCTGGGTTCTCATTCCTATCGATGTTACTATTATTATTATTATTATTATATTATTATTATTCAGGTCGCTGCCGTGAATCGAACTCGGAACCTTGGGGTTAGTAGCCCGCGCTCTTAACTACTACGCCATATGCCCGTGGGCAATTATGGGGTGAATTTTAAGGCTTATAAATCTATTATTTTTCTATCCTTCCTCAATACCGGTTCCCATATGCTATTCATATCTGCACTCGGTCTGCTTAGGAGGTTGTTGTGTCCTAGCATATGTGCTGCTTCTTTTAGTTTTCGTATTTTCCAGTGTTGTTCCCTGTCTATTATTTTAACTTCATCCCACATTTGAAATATATGTGTGTAAGTTCAGTATATAGCTCTCATTTTTCTGCTAAATTAAATTTTGATTTAGTACGCTTGCTGACGAAGAATCTCATTACAGTAAATGAAGGCACTAGAAATGTACGAATTAAACTGTTTAAGGATAAGGGGCATACGCACTCACAATATATACCTAATTAACTAACTAGCAACTGTTCTCTCTGCCATTCTCTCTCTTACTCAAACTCTCACATTCTCTCTTCTGAGAACGTGAAATAATTCTTTCAAGAAATAACCTCTAAGTAAGTAAACCTGTCAAAAATTGTCGTGTTAAAATTGGGCTAAGGCGTAATTTGACAGGATGTAACGAAAGCTAAAAACGGGATTGAGGTGTAAAAAGGATTAGATCAAGTTCCTGAAGTATCTATATACTTATGACGATAATAATAAACGATGGTAAGAAGAACGTTTTTAGAAACAGTTAAATTCATAGGTGTCTTTTATTGCACTAGTAGAACGTTTGATACATTTATATGAGATGTCGGTTCAATTCTTACGGGCAGTTTTCGAATATTTCATCCAAAGATTTTTTTAAGCAAATATTTACATTCCATTACTTAGAACTATTTTACAGATTCGCCGCTCCTAAAAACAATAATATATATATATATATATATATATATATATATATATATATATATATATATATATATATATATATATATATATATATATATATATACATACATATATATATACATATGTGTGTGTGTATGTGTTATGCTATATACTGTTAAGAGCGTAACACTGTACAGTATAAAGCTGGTCCGCCTTCAGATTTCGCCCTGTACTTTCCAGTAGTAGTATTATACAAATTTCCAGGATTGCGTCTGGGCGTCTGTCGTGCGGAAATAAATAATTGAAAAAATTTGGAGGCAACATTTTTTTTCAATTATATATACGTGTGTATGTTTACACATAGACACACGCACACGTATGTATATATATATATATATATATATATAAGTTTAAAAAAAACAATAACAAAAAACAACAAAGTGAGGACGTGATACGGATAGTGTTATTGGACGCTCGGGAAAGGAGAGAGAGAGAGCGTATGACGTTTCGGGCGTAGCCCTTCGTCGGAAAGATGGAAAGTTCGGAGAATAGAAAAACGGAGAAAGAGGAAAATGGTACCGATGCCCACGCGGTTACATTGTGAAAAGACCGGAAGAGGAGGTGGTGGGGGAAAGTTCTTTCTAAGACAGGAGTGTGAAAAAGGGAGATGAATATCTGTGCGTGTGCGAGAGTCTGCGAATGTGTGTGTGATAACAGAACGTGTGTGTGCATATGTATGTGTGTGTGTGCATATGTATGTGTGTGTGTGTGCATATGTATGCGTGTGTGTGTGCATGGTTTGGTGGTTTATCTGTTAGTGTGTTTGTGTGTGCGTGTGTGTGTGTATGACGTAGTGGAAGGAATTAGTAGCAAGAATGGTTCGTGGATGCTTATAGACAGTGTTAGGTTGAAGGTCAACAGGCGGTTTTTTGAGTATGTGTGTGTTCGTGTTTGTGTGGGGTTGTAGGTGTTGGGTACGTGTACGTGTGTGTGTGTATTTTGTATGAGCTCGTGTGTGTATGTGTATGTATTTGTGCGTGCGTGTGTGTTTGTGTGTATGTGTATGTTGTGTATATGTGCGTTGCTGTGTACGTGTGTGTCCGTGCGTTTGCTATTGTATGTGCGTGTGTTGTTTATGCCCATGTGTGTGTGATTTATGCGTGTCTGTGTGAGTGTGTAGTGTTGGTGAGAAGTGTGTGTGCGTGTGTGTGTGTATGTGGGTGTGTGCGTGTGTGTGTATGTGTGTGGATGTGCGTGTGTGTGTGGGATTGTGAGTGTTAGGTACGGGTGTGTGTGTGTTTATGTGTGTCTGTATGTGTGTTTCCGTGTGCGTGTGTGTGCGCGTGTGTGTATATTTTTTGTGCGTGCGTGTATGTGTATATTGTGTATGTTTTCGTGCGTGCGTGTGTGTTATGTATGTGAGTGAGTATTGTGTATGTGAGAGGTGTGTGTGCGTGTGTGCATGTGTGTATATGTGTATGTGTGCATGTGTGTATGTGCGTATGTGTGTTGTGTATGTGTGTGTGTGTGGTTTTGTTATGTGAGAGGTGTGTATGTGTGTGTTTATGTGTGTGCGTGCGTATGTGTGTGAGAGCGTAAGGATGTGTGCCAGGTATGTGTGTTAATTTGTGTGTGCACTCCTGTGTATATGTGTGTGCATGTGTATGCGGCTGTGTATGTAGGTGTGCGCGTATATATGGGTGTGTGTGTGTATATATGTGCGTTCGTCTATATGTGTGTGTGAGGGCGCGCATGTATGTTTGTCATGTATGTGGGCGGTATATATGTAAGGTGTGTGGGAGGTGTGTGTGTAGGTGTATGGGAGGTATGTGAGGTAAGTGTGAATGGGGGTATGTA
>NC_142930.1:43156744-43199244 GCF_046866305.1 Octopus bimaculoides | reverse complement strand
CTGGGTATGTAGTCAAGAGCCGCAAACAAAAATTCAACGACTAGTTATTCATGGAAGACCTCAAACGTTATGGTAAAGATCAATCCCAAGTCAGTTCCCTTGTTGATACGGTGTATACTTTCAGTGCCGATATCAGAATGAATTTCGGACTGATAAAGTGTGGTGTGTTAGTCTTGAAGAGAGGCAAAATAAAATGTATGGACGGGCTAGCATCGAGAGAGGTTATGAAGCACACAGAGGAGACGGGATATACGTACTTGGGGATATTGGAAATGGATAAATTGATGGAGAAAGAAATGAGGGAGACATTTAATGTGGAGTACTTGCACAGACTGAGACTGATCCGTAAGTCGAAATTAAACGGACCGAATAAGATTGAGGCAGTCAACACCTAGGCGGTTTCCCTACTTACATATGTAGTAGGGGTAATCGCATGGGCAAACGACGAACTAAACATCTTAGACAGAAAAGCAAGGAATTTGCTGACTAGATATGGGATACTCCACCCAAAAAGTGACACAGACAGATTATATATACCAAGAAAAAGAGGGAGAAGATGACTGATTGGTTGCGAACACAGCATTAGAGAAGAAGAAAACAACATGGCACGGTATGTAAAAAAATGCCACAAAACCACCATTATCGGAAGCAAGAAGGCCAGGCATGAAAGACTGCAAAGATAAAGGAATGTACAAGCACTTGAGAATAATTGAAGCTAAAAAGGTGGATAAAGAAAAGAACGCATAGAAAATGTCATAGGGATGTTGAAGATAAGACAGAAAAAAGATTGCTATGATTGACTAAAAGTGATTTAAAACCAGAAACGGATGCTATTATCTGTGCAGCCCAAGAGCAAGCATTAAGAACGAATTACATCAAATACAGAGAAGACAACACATCAGGAAGTGATAAGAGTGAAACCGTATGGCATATTACAGTGAATGTACGCCATAGCCCAGTAAGAATATAAGAGACATCATGACAATCTAGCAGGGATTATCCATTGGACACCTTGCAACATGTATGGACCTGACAGAGAAAAATGATAATAAAAGATCCTATGTGTCCATGAGATAGAGAATAGGAAACCAACCGTGTTAATTGAGAAAGAATGCAAACGAAGATGAGTCACAGTCATAGCATGCCCAGCTGACAACAAGGTATGGGATAGGGAAGAAAGAGAAAGCAATACATATAACAAGTTAACGTGGGATGTAAAGCAGTTGTGTTTGCTGTAAAAAGTGGTACAAGTACAATAATTGTCGGAACACTGGTAACAATGACTTAAAATCTTGAGAAGTATATGGAACAAATAAGGGCTGCCATAATGTGGAACAAATAGGGCCTGCCATAATGCAGAAAACAGCACTGCTTGCAAACACTCGAATACTCCGCATTGTGCTCGAAAAATAAGGGGTTTTACCTTAGTTTACTGGTAGTGAACAGCTGGCATCGTAGTTCATCTCTAGCAATAGAGGCAGTGGTTTTCATGGCTTCTCATCTTCTGTACCATAGTTTCGGACATCTATATTCGTGAACAAAGATTCTTTGGACTCAGATCAATACTCATCAAACGACATTACCCAATATTTTTAATAAATGGTGGAATTAAACGAGCTAAGGAAATAGACATACAAACATTAAGGGAAGTCAACCGAAATACTAAACCAGACTTTAAAATCCTCCCATACATCTCTACACATAACCCTAGAAACAACGAAGCCTTTAGCATTATCATCCAAAATATACCCATCCTCACAAGAGATAAAACAATGTTCAAAATCTTAGGCTCACACAAAATTATCAAAAGTAAAATGCAACCTAAATCATTGAAAAAAATATTAACCTGCCCAAGACTGTATCCATTAACAACAACTAAAAGTGAAAAAAAATGTGGTCGACCTAACTGTTGTACTTGCCTCCACCTTTTGGAGGGTTCAGAGTTCCACTTTAAACAAGGTGAAATATTTAAGATTAAATCAAATTTCACCTGTGCCTTGGAAAATCTAATCTATGCCATTACATGCTTAGGGTGTGGTAATAATTATATTGGCAAAACAGGAATATCACTCCGTAGAAGAACCCCTCTCCACAAAGAACAAATCTGCCACCCAAATACGGACAGATACAGGTCAGTGAACACATATAAATGTGTGCAAGGAATCTTAATCCTAATTTCCTAATTTTTCCCTTCTATCAATATTCACAGAACAACTCAGTACAACAAAGAATGAGTAAAGAGTCAACCTTCATCAATAAATATCTTCCACAACTAAATATGAACACATAACATAATATAGAACACTACTAACCTTTCATTTAATACCACTAACACCCATACATTCCATACACCATTCGCATTACAGATCCAGATCTACCCTAATTGCACCAAATCCAGAACTACTTACCTCCCCTACGCATAATCTTTTTACTTAGGGACTAGTAGACCTGACACCGTTCAGTGTATTCAAAGAAATGATTAGTAACATTACGAAACCGGTATGCTTTTGAATCTCTTTAAAAACTCATAATAATGAGTTTTATTAATTTTATTCCCACCTCAGTTCATCTAATTGTATATATCTATCGTTACTTTTCATAAACAGGCCTTTACTTTTTTTTTGATTTGCAATATATATATGCACATGTGTGTGTGTTTGTTTGTGAGTATGTGTGTGTATACACCAATACGTGAAATTATATATATATGTGTTTTCTAGGCGTCATTTCATAGCCCTCTTATATTGTCTTATTAGCGCCACAGATTTTTCAGTTCGTAGATCCTCAGCAGACTACTAGTAAATTTACATTGTACACCATGTATTGAGAATATTCTTTTCCTTTATTTGTAAATATAAACATTTGTGTATGTCCCACCACTTAGCGTACGAAGTTTTATATTTTAAAGTATTCACTACATCACAGCAGCAAATTTCAAATTAATTTATTTGTAACTTCATAGTATTTTACTTAATGACAGTTAAATATCATCCCAGAAACCATGGAATTCCTATATTCCCTCGTTATTTATATACTCGCAATACCTGTTATTTGTGGAATCACCATTCGTCTGTGGGACGTTGTTTTCGCCTGCTCGAAATTTCTGCTTATAGCAAACTAAACAGTAAAGTTATTTCTGTCCAGTTGCTGACACTAATTTATGACTATTAATAATTTGTCATCGTCATGTGATGTAAACGAAAGAATATTTCAATTTGCAATGAATGAATATCATTGTACATAACTGTGGGTTATTGATCCAATCAATAATCTGTCTACTGAAATGCACTAGATTCTACTGTGATCAATAGACTACGAATAAATCAGTTTGTACTAGACAGGAAGTAGTATCGAATGTTTATCAAAATAGGCATATCTGCGTGTCACACAGTTCCCAGCAGGTGGGAAAATATGAAATTGATGTTGAGTTGTACGTGTTTTTGCATTTTTTGAAAATTTTCTTTTGCATGTTATTTTTCATTGTTATTTCTGACGCAGAATAACTGGGAATCAATGAAGCATCTTACAGATAATTGCGCAAATCATCAAATCAATATTTTCAGTGCAGAATTCAATATTTTCAATGCAGTAGCATTACATATAACTTTGTTGGACTCCCATTATTGGAAGCATTCCCTAAAGCATATATGGTAAAATATGTGTGAATAAATCAATTTCCAATTTAATCAACATTTAAGAACATTAAAGGATTTTATAATATATACTTAGGGTAAGATTGAAAAATGTATGAAGGGAATTTTGATTGATTTTATGAGGGGAATTTTGATCGATTTTATGAAATATTCAGTATATTTTGGAAACTGAAGAAGAAAGATGCAAATGGAGACAAGAAATACATTGAACTCTATTTGATTAAAACATATACATCCAAACTAAAACAAATTTCTTTAAAAATCATTTCAATAATTAATCTATAAAATGTTTCAGAAATGTACTGCTGTTCTACCCCGATTTTAGTTTCATAATGCATGGCTTCTCTAGGAAACATGTCAATGTTATATTATTTTGTTTATGCCTTGTCTAAAACTGTCCTTTGCGACATATCCAATATTTTTTATCGAGGTAAATGAACCTTTATCACAAAATTGTTAAATATATAGGTGGTGTAAAGAATTGTGATTTTCATCGAAAGATTTGGGGTAGATGCAGAATCATTGTAACGTCGCTAGTCATGGATGATAACAGTCTTTGTATGGACAAATGATCAGTACACAAGTAAGAAAGAGAGAAGGTGCTAGTAGAATCACGTTATTATTTTAAGCTCATGGAATATGTTCTAGGAACTGAAGGAATGAAAACAAAGAATGACTTCTCAAAACGGTGTCAGGAAAGAAAATACTTTGCATGCGCTAATGTATCTTGAAATAATATATGTATCAGGTGTTAAAAGATGTCATAGTAATTGATCTGCAATGCAATGAAATGGTAGATGAAATAATAATAACTTGACTATGAGATATATGATTACGATGCAGATAAGTTAAAGTAAAAACCAATATATCATTCGCCTAAGTGAGGAAAGTAACAATATAAATACTATTTCAGTTACTTCTGTACATGAATATCACATATATACATGCATATACACACACATATATATATGCTTGTATATATATATATATATATATATATATATATATATATATATATATATATATATATATATATATATATATATATATATATATATATATATATATATATACAAGCATACATAATCATTAAATCATATGGATGTGACGTTTCAAATGCAATCACCAAGACATCCAGAAATGTCGAATGCATTAACAAATTTGCACCCGAAAGATATTTGGGATGTGAGCACATGCCACGTTGTCCACCTATCTACTCTCTCTCTCTCTCTCTCTCTCTCTCTCTCTCCTTGTTTCGCTCACCCTATATATCTGTATCTACGTTTATCTATCTATCTTTCTATCATATATTGGTACCTGCAAATATATATTACACACATATACACACGTGTATGTATGAGTGTGTATATGTGCGTGCGTTTGTGTGTTATACGTGTGTATGAATTTGATGAGGCATGTCAGTATATACTGTTGGTCATCACAGCATATTTCAACAGGTAAAAATTTCGAGATAGCAGTATGGTAGAAATAAATTACTATATGTTTTTTTAAAAATATTAATTGGGATATTTGGGCAAAATATATATATAGCTATTGAAATGTAATATAGAAAAAACCTTTTGTCACGGAGTTTTGTTTTCTACCGATTGATATGCGCAGGTGTCTAACACTGACCCAACGAATTACATATCTGTATACGAATATGTAGACATTTTGTCTACGTCAACAATGGCTCTGAATAAAGATACCAAACAATGATAACTTAATTTATTCCTATTTTCACTATTTTTTTCCAGATGCAATTTTAATATTCCGATACTAACTACATTTAGTTAAATATTTCCGAGATTTTGACTGATGACAAAGATCTAGGTAATGTTTCGAAACATTTTCTTAAAACAATTCAGCATATTGATACTCAATGGAGTCATTTCCAATTTGTCCTTTGTATTTAAACGTAAATAAAGCATCCGAATGTCAATTAATTCTTCACACCGGGCATTCCCCATTTTTTGACATTCGATAGTTCTTATTTTTAGTCCAAGAACGAAATTTTAAAGTTTCATATGTATGCCGTTCAAGTCATCACTCATTGACGTGTTTATACAAATTCCTGTTATTTGTACATCTATATTATATTTCTTAGCAAATTTTATATTCTAATTATGCAAATTTACGCTTGCCAAAGTTGAATGGTAAAATATTCTATATGTAATTTACGAAGCACATATATTTACTTGGTACTTAGTATGTACTTGATAATTTACGAAGAAGGCACACGAAAATATTGATGACACCTAATAGACTAAATCATATCCGCAGTTACCTTTACCTGCAAGCAAATATCAGCAGTAAGTTTATTTTCAATATATTTGATAAATATATTTTCATTATTCTTCAAATTATTTGCACTTTTCTTTTCCGCATTGTTTTATATTTTCTCGTATCATAACGGAACTTTGAAGCATTAATGCTTTACTTTTGTATGCCTATAAAATTATAGACTATGCAGAAAATGAAAAACTTGGGTTACGCATCCAAATAACAGCCATAGTTCCAACGAGTAAATGTTGTGTATACAATAGAATGTAACAAACGCAACAAGTCCTATGTGGGTAGCACAGCAAAACCGTTACAGGTACGCATCAAAGAAAATTTGAACACAGGAGCCACCTCATTCAGAAAACATCTAGACAGATGCCGGAACACCGACAGAAGCATTACAGTCACAATTCAGGCCAATGAAAGAAATTCGGGTAATTTAAGAATTAAGGAAGCTATACTCATACATAGACTAGGACCCCAAATTAACAACAAGCGGGAGGTTGTTAATGTATCATTTAGCTACATCTGGATACGTGTAGGTTCAGTATTGATAGCATGTTCATTTATTGTTTATAACAAAAAAAAAAAGATGAAAAAAAGGAGAAGAGAGAAAAATGGAAGCTGCACGTATAACACATAACATAGATGCAGCGCTGAGGATGTGCCAGCACACACGAGATTGAGACATGGCCGACCTCACGCACTTCTCATGAGAAATTCTGGAAGGAGCTTCGTGAGACCACTGCTGAGACGCTTTGGAAAAAACAAAGAAAAGTCGTTGGAAAACCGATTATAGCAGCGACTCCATCAATTACTAGGGATATCTGAAGAAGGAATTTGATTCCGAAATATCATATCAGACTATAGATGACTAAATTACAACAGTTATTATTGTCCATTGTTTGTATTATAATGCATTGTTGTACCATTCAAAATATTTTATATATATGTATATATATATATATATATATATATATATATATATATATATATATATATATATATATATATATATATATATATATATATATAACAAAAGAGGGGTATATTTCCACAGAAGAAAAATGCACCAAATTTGAAAAACATGTAATTGTCTTAAAATAAATTTATTTACATATATACCGAACTAGTTTCAACAATATTTTTTGTTTATCAATGGTAAAATTTTAGAATTATGAATTAAAAAACCATGTTTAAAAGTTTCAACGTTGACAAGTTTGAATCTAGCAGACTAATTTAGAATTATGAATTAGAAAAACAACATATTTAAAAGTTTCAATGTTGACAAGTTTAAATCAGTAAGCGAGGAAACGGATAAATAATTAAAACATTAAAAAGCATTCTCTACAGAGTATGCTATTCAAATGCTCATATACTATGGTTTTAGGTTCTGGCCCAATGGGCGGATTTAGAATCTCTTCCCAGGAACTCATATTGAAGAAGTCAGAGGCGTATTGGGCCATAACGCGAAACCATGGTGTACGAGGATCTGAATGGCATAATCTGTAGGGGTATGTTTTAATGTCTTCATTCTTTATCCTTTTCCTCGCTTATTGTTATTCTCTATTATTTTGGTGCAAACCGGCAGTTTAATTGGTGCATTAGCCCTTATTTCTAAACAGGCTCATGATTCCCGCAGTGTTATGCGTCGTGCTAATCTTACATTTTATAGCTATATAATGGTATTACATTTTTGAACCGCCTATGTTACTGCTGTTAATATTATCAATTAAAAACTATTCACCACACATAATATTAACAATAGTAACATTTTATTTCGAAAGTAAACTTTCGAATATTTTGAACACACACGCACGTACGCACACACGCACTTACACACACACACACACACACACACACTTACACACACACACAGACATACACACACACAGAGACACACACACACACACTTACACACACACACACACACACACACACACACACACATATATATATGCAATTTCTTAGCTCTTTAGTTCAAATATCCCATCAAAAATATATTCAATATGAAAGAATTCCATCGAGTGCAATATCATTTCATGACATGCATAGTTCCTGCTTTATATTAAAGAATGTAACATATTATCTGACATACTAGATACTTGGCTACATTTAAGAGATTGAAATCTGATAATTTTCTTCAGATTGTGGAAGAAATATGCAAAACTGAAACCTTAAATCTTACTGAGTATCTTATACATCTCAACGTTGTATCATTGAAAGAAAATATTCACAGAATATCATTCTAGCTTTCCTTAAAGATATTATGATTATTAGAGACCTACAATATTAATTTACAACATTTGAAAGAGTACAAATCCGTATACTTGTGCTGCGTTATTTTATACAGAAACTGGTCAAAATAACAAATACTTCAGAAGTTAGATATTACTAGATATAATATATTAAATGACTACTTGCAGTAATGGATAAATATGATGTGTGATATAAGTTTCAAGAGTGATATAAGTTTCAATATAAAGTGCAATAACTAGTGAATTAATATGACTGATGTTAGTATTAATGTTGATTTTGATCACAGTATTGCTCGTGATCCTCATGCTTATCAACCAAAACACTTTATATATCTGCCAAAAAACAATAATCATTATATCGTAATGTGATTGTCTGAATGTCTTGTTCGAAAAAACAAAACGCTATAAGTAGCAGTGGTAGCTTACCTTTCAGACACTAGGTATCGGTTAAAGTAGTCAGGAAGTCAAACAATTAGTCAACACAAGACTATGTTATTTAAATTCATCTAACTCAATCTAAAAATAGTAGTAAAATCATACAAAACTGGTAAAGAGTTTAGATAGAGCATGTGAAGCATGTTATTGAGTAAATATTTCTAAGTAGGCTAACTATGCCGTCATCTATAAGAGAGACAAAAATATCTTTAATCATGTGTACTAGTAGTTACCAGTTGATCAAAAAATTAAGGAGTGTCTAAAGGAAAAGATAATACTACTTGGCAGGTCCAATATCGAAGAATTAAAGAAATCCTTAATAGAAGATGATAATACCTAGCAGTTCCAATGTTGAAATATCAAGGAAGATCCATGCTAAAATATGATAGATAGAATTTATTATTGAAATAAAGTAGGAGTTACTCTTTAAAGATAACAAAAGTTACTATTTATTTCTTTGTCTGTGATAACGTCATAGTTATCCTATGTGGAAACTTTACCCAATATATGCCCCACATTCTCAACTATTTTAGAACAACTGCATAGAGATTACGTAATACTTCACAGTAAAGTATTTATTACAAATAATCTGCACTATATTCAAATTATAAATTGGATGTTGTGAAGAGATATCATGTTTTGCTTGTTCATTCTCCCTTTCTTAAATAAGCTTCCAGCAATCCGTAGAAGGTATAAAAAAACAACTTTCAGGAAAAATAGAAGGTTGCAAATTTTTTTCTCGTATCGGTTAGTTGCAAGGTTTGCTGTGTTGCAGTGTATGTAGCATAGAATTATAGGATTGATGGTGTAAGCAGGAAAAATATGATTTATGAGATATGTATATTATTTATTAATATTTAGCAAAAGCAACATAATGGTTCAAGTGCCAACGCTCGAAACTTGGCCTTTCAATAATTCCACTGCTTCAATAAGTGTTAGTAGATAAATATATATGCATATATATATATATATATATATATATATATATATATATATATATATATATATATATATATATATGTATATATACAAACACACATACATATGCACGCATGTCATTATTCTGTTTTATTTCAAGCTTTCTTGCCAAAAGTGAAAGAACCGTTTTCTAAACCAGATCTAAACCTCCTCCATCGGAATTTCAACATCAGCAATACAGTATTCTGTGTGTATGTATGTATGTATGTATGTATGTATGTATGTATGTATGCATGTATGTACACGTAGATTAGTATGTTTTTCTTTATGTATATCTTTTCATTCATATACTTGCATATCTAGACATGCTCATATATACAATTTTGTACAGTTCCAATGATGGATTGGATCTGTAGTCCTCGAATCAGCTTTCTTCTGCTTTTGAAAAGCCGAATTTCTCAAGATTGGTATTTTGGCAGTGTATTACATGTTCCAGTGCCCCAGTAATTATAGATATAAAGCTGAGCTAGTAATCTGGACAGAGTAACTGCAGATTCCTCAATAGTTGAGTGTTGGTACTCTCTTTTTCACTTTATGTTATCATCTGCTGGGCAGCTGATTTCCGCAACTGTACGTAGTTTCTCTTCTCTGTCTCAAAGCATTATATCAGGTCTATTGTTTTTCCTTTTATTGAGGTTTTCACCAGTACTCCATTTTTATTATGAGTGCCTGTGGCTTCCACTATCCTGTGGTTGCTTATTTCTTTTTCCTCTGGGTGATGCCTTCGACAAATCTTGTTATACAATGTCTTAAGTCGAGTATCATATCTCATCTGGAGATAAATACCGTGATAAAATTTTTGGACAACTACTCATGATGTGGGTGACATCTTCAGTGTTAACTTCACAATGTCTGCATCACTCGTCATGTTTTACTGTTTTTCCTGCATTACTGTCTCTTTTGTGCATCAGGTATTTGGTTTATATTTCCTGTTCCTGCATTGCAAACGCTTACTCTTCAAAGTGGGACGTAATAATTCGGTTGTTGTTCCATGATAGACTGCTTTGGTGATCAATGTTACTAACATTTCTGTGCATGGCCTTCTGCTCCTACATGCTCACCGTTTTAATCTAATGATACTTTGCGGTAGATATACCGAGGTCGACTTTGCCTTTCATCCTTTCGGGTTGGATAAATGAAGTACTGGTGTCGAGCTCATCGACTAGCTCCCTCCGCTAAGATTTCGGGTTTTGTGCCTAGAGAAGAAAAAGATAATTATTGGTAGAGTCGTTCGACTACTTTGGGCATGTATTTAAGGTTATCAAACAAGGAATGCTGCTCCAAGAGCTGCCTTCCAAGTCTTATGATGTTAGCCACATGTATGCAAACTTGGTGAAGAGATGCATTTCGACACTTGGTGGTTACGGGATGTTGCCGTAGAGATATGTTACAACCTTCAAAGGCATTTTGGATCAATGTTAAACATCTGTCACCTTGCTAACTTTTTAGGTAACAGGGGCCGACGTCACTGTTTATGTGGAACTTATGTGTGCTTCTTAGTATTTTCCGGCTTTTCACATCAATGACTCGGATCTCATCAAGCGTCCAGTCAAGCAGCCCAGACGTTGGTATGAGTATTGGCACTGAAAACACATTGTAGTCCACTGTTTTATTGAATGCATAGTGTTCCGAGGACCAAATTTTCTTTCTTCGACTGTAATATCCTTCATTGACACGCGTTTTGTTACAGGTTCCACTGTAAGATGTTGTCATTCACTCATAGATACCTATAATATTCATAATAAGATATAGCGGAAACAATCTATGTATGTATGTATGTATGTATGCGTGCGTGAATGTATGTATGCATGCGTGCGTGCATGGGTGTATGCGTGCATTCATGTATGTATATATGTGTGTATGTATGTATGTAAATGTATATATACAAAGTTGTGAGTATGTATGTATGTATGTATGTATGTATGTATGTATGCGTACGTGCGTGCATGGGTGTATGCGTGCATTCATGTATGTATATATGTATGTATGTATGCATGTACGTATGTATGCAAATGTATATATACATAATCAGTATTCTTTCGCCTCGCAATCAATTTCTCTTTTAGATATAAAATTTGTGAGACACGATAAGGATTTAATAGCAACTGTCAAGTAAATTTAAACATTGTTAGATGTAGGATGACAAGTTAGCCATTACTATTATCTAATTTATATTTAAAAGGAAATCAAGTTAAATACTGAAACATCTTTAATAAGCGAAGACGTATTCTTGGCATATTGAAACTATTGCATAAATATTAGTATAATTACGCACAAAACTCTATTTTTGCATTAAAATAGCTTATCATTTTAGCATAATATCACAAATATACGTATACGTATCGTGTAAGAACAAAGGTTCTTTAACATATAATTTTACCTATATCTCTTTTGGGCGGCATCTATGCATACAGGTTGAAGAACAAAGTATCAGTTACAATCAGCATATTATAAATCATATATTTTATATCTCATAATTACATTGTGGTTTGTATCAAGATCGGTAAATGGAATTTGATTTTAAAGAAGTAGGTAAATTCGGTTAACAATCAACGTACTGTTTGCTAATTTATTATAGGAGAATGTGTTAAGAATATTAACATTTTTACATACGAAAAACAAAGTATGAAATTTACATGCAATGTAAATTGAAACATCAATATGCACAATAAAACCTAATTATTTATATATTATAACAATGTAATGCGATACTGTATTATGCCACCTAAACATCATTACGCTCTAGTCTGTATAATTGATTTTACACTATATATATATGTGTGTATGTGTGTGCATACGTGCGAGTGTGTGTGTGTGCCTGTGTGTACGAGGGCTTACGGTCTCTCGAGGGGGCCTCGGTGGAGGTTCAACCACCCCAAGTGCTTTTACAGGGCATAGAAAAATTAAAGGACCGCTGCAATAAAGTGTATAAATCAGAGAAGGGAATATGTTGAATAAAATCGTAATTTACTGATTCCTCCGTATTGCCCTTTACCCAAAGCCAAGAACTTTTCAGCATCCCTCGTATGTATGTATGTATAAGAATGTGTAAGTCGGTTCTGATTTGAAGGGTTCCAAATGATCCGATGAGCGAAATAGCTGCTCGTGAAATTAACGTGCAAGTCGTTGAGGTACCCACAGAAGCGTGTACACTTAACGTAGTACTCAGGGAAATTCAGCGTGACTGCGCATGTGACAAGGCTGTCTATTAGAATTACAGGTACTACTCATCTTTGCCAGTTGAGTGAATCGGAGCAATGTGAAATAAGGTGTCTTGCTCAAGGACACAACGCACCGCCAGGAATTGAACTCGCATTACGATCGTGAACCGAATACACTAACGACTTAGACATGGAATAGATACCTAGATAGATATGTATGATTTCATATGTATATGTGTAGGCGTGTAGAAAAACATTCTGTTTTAATTCGTACTGGATTGTATCCGGCTACACCGAATGAATATGCGTTTCCACTTTCTATCTAATATCTCCTGATTTCTGGCTATATATTTATATACTATAGAATCATTCTCTCTTGAATATGCTGTATAAATATTTTATCAATTAATTGTATGCCTTGCCACTGCATGTTCATATTTCATTCTATTATTCATAAACCAACTCGACCACTAAGTTGCCAATATCAAACAATTGTTTCTTGTGGAACCTGCTTCTCAGAACGCTGGCTGTTGTTGAAACGAATCCATGTTTCATCATACGATGCAAAAATGGTTCGTTTTTATACTCTGACAGCAATGAACAGCACGTTTAAAGACGAAGTGTCATTTGAGATTCCTTCGGTTCGTGTGGTACCCACTTGTCTAGCTTCTTTACCATGCCGATTTGTTTCAGATGGTCCAATACTGTTGGAATCGAATTATTAAACCTTGCTGCTAATTCAGGCGTACTGTGAGATGTATCCGCTTCCAGTACAGTTTCCAGCTCATCATTATCCACCATAGTCTCAGGTTCACCACAGGGCTGATTTTCAATAGTAAAGTACCAGAAGGGAACTACTCAAACCATTGACGTACAGTTCACTCATTCACCACATATTCACCAAACACCTCATTGATGTTTGGATCTGTCTGGAATGCATTGATCTATCCATGGGTTAACAAAAATTGATTAACAAGTGAAAACTTGCAACATAATCAGTCACTATGAATTGCATTTCGAAAATTCATGATATAACTCTTTAATGTAAAAGAATTATCAGGATAAAACCTTAGAGTTCACAACTGTCAAACTTGATGTATAAGAAAATTGGACATTTCATTTTTAATGACTTGATTTAAATATATATGTATGTATATATATATATATATATATATATATATATATATATATATATATATATATATATATATATATATATATATATATTATATATATATATATATATATATATATATATATATATATATATATATATATATATATATATATATATATATATATCGGTATATATATATATGTGTCGGTTAATATATATATCGGTATATTTATGTGTATGCGTCTGTATGTTTAGTGCATATATGTATATTATAGATGTTTTGGTATGTGTATACACTGCGAAGTGTATACGTAATTTAGAATGATTTTTTTTTTAATTGGATATAACTTTTAATGCATCACTTGATTAATATTTTACAGCTATGTTTTTACCCTGAGTATTTAGGTTCTGTTCTTCTTTATAAGCTATTTTTGATTTAATGCGTTCTTCTATTTTTTTATAAGATGACTTTATACAGAAATTTGTTATTGCATGCAACATGTCGTTGAAAGGACCAACGAAACAAAACCATTTCCATATGTGTATTTACTGAACTAATTGTATATTTTTGCTTATAACTTTATTTTTGTTCCATTCTAAACAAAACTGTCCGACGAACGGGAACGTGAAACTCTGAGTAACAGTTTTTGCGATATTTTTGCTGCTTTTCGTAAAGCACATTACTCTACCTCTAATATTCGAGTACTATGTTTCCCACCTCGTTTCGCATTTATGTGCTCACTCTCGTATATTTACGTATATATATATATATTTATATATATATATATATATATATATATATATATATATATATATATATATATATATATATATATATATATATATATATATATATGTTAAATTCAAATTACGACAAACGTAAATAAACAAACGAAGCTTGCTTTTAGAAGCGTTGAGATGTCTTTTAGAAAGTTAAAGAAGTGATTTTAAATTCTCAATCGCAGAATAATGCTAATAATATAGCCTGAACAGGATAAACTATCCATATTTTGCAGAGAAAAGTGTAGGTGGCTAGCTGTCCACAGCTAGCCACCTACACTTTATATTCCTACATGCATATGCAGATATAATTATACATATGCAAATATAATTGTACATATACATATGTATATACATGTGCATATATATAAATATATATTTATGCGTGTTTGCGTGCATGCATGTGTAGAATTATATTTACACACACACGTACACGCATATATATATATATATATATATATATATATATACATTCTTGTACACATAGGTACACAGAATGGGATGAAGGACAGATGTCATTTTCTGTCGCATCGGCCGACCTATATTGTGCAAATAGAATGTCTGCAAAATAACAGTATAGAATCATTTCAGATGTATTAGATTATATCTGTAATTCAATCGCCCAACCTAGTCAAGCATTGACGTACGTTGAATCTGGCTGACAATGATATTAAGTTAACGTATCTCTACTATGCATACTACGGTAATGAACAACGAATTGATTGGACCGAACAACTGAATATTTGAACTGGAAACGAGATTCAGCCAGTCATCGATACACACACTCATACACGCACACGAATGCAACACAGACACACACACAGACACACACACACACACAAAAATACATGAATACACACACGTATACACAGTTGCACGCACACTCACACACGCACATACACATATATATATATATATATATACATATCTATATACGTATATATACATGTCTATGTATGTATGTATGTATATATATATATATATATATATATATATATATATATATATATATATATATATATATATATATATATATATATATATATATATATATATATATATATATATATATATATATAACATTGTGATGACAAGGGAACATCAGTAGCTTACAACTGTTTCTGGTGTAGGATGCAGTAGAGTCATAATTCAGTGCGTGATTATCACCTTTTCGCTTCATCACCCAAACTTATATATATATATATATATATATATATATATATATATATATATATATATATCTTAGTCCTTGAATCCAGACCCCAAAATTCCTTTATCAGTACCACATGGTGTGAATATTTCTTATGGATATTTTTGACATGCTATATGTCTCTAGTTTATACTTATGTATTGTAGCCTTGTGAGAATGGTAGCTTAATAGTAGTTATCACATCATAAATAGTCATACCCTTCATAAGAAACCGCAAACAAAAAATTCACAAGCGTCTTTTATTTTCACTATTGCAAGGGCGAAGAAATGATCCACAGATCAGAATATAATCTAGATTTGTGTATACCTAATAAAAAATTACATAATTCATATGTATGATATGTCTTGAACATAAAACCAAACATAACGCATGAATCTCGTTCCTTTTCCCTATGTGAAGACAACAATACTGCCGCTGTGAAAGATTGTATCAATTGGTTTCAAGTCACCAAAGATTTTCTAGTAGTATAGCAGCTGCAGCTTAGCCATGTTCTGGATCTGCCACGGGTAACCAGTATAACTTGAAGCTAATCATCGTGGTCACCCTCAGAATCCGTCACTTCTAATTTTGGCTCTCTGTCTCCGAATTCAGGAGCTTCATTGTCTCATGTTTGTAGCTTACACATGTCTGTACACTTCAAGCCATTGCTGAGGCAGCTGCATGCTGGTAATTTGCAGGACGCACACATTTGCAGGACAAATGGTGAAGAGCATCGTCCGATGCAGGTGAGCCGCGTATCCAAGTCGTAGCGAGATCACTCTCCTCTTCTAATGTCCAATCACAGTCGATGAGGCTTGGATAGAAACGTTAGGCTTGTAGATATCTTCTCCGGATGGCTGCTTGATAGTTCGCACAGAGAGCAGGCATGAACAGGCAGTCCTCACATACAGGCAGTTGACACGACTCAATATCTCCACGTCGAGTGCAAAAGAGCTGGTATCGAAGTTTATTTACTTCAGTTGTTGAAGTAGAAGGTATGCATATTTCGTATGCTATCATCTCAAGCTTTTGAAGCAGTTCAGGAGATACATCTCAAGACGATCCCAGTTCACTGAAGACTTCTTAGAAGGTCTTGTTGTATTTCATCTATTTGAAGGTTGTCAGTTTTCCATGGCCAGCAAAGGCATGAGAGTATAACAGACTGAATGCATGCATGCCAATAAAAGCATCAAAGATGCTATCTCCCAGTGCTTCGATCAGTTTCTTAATGTCAAGTAAGCGCGTTCTGTTCTTTGTACCACTGTTCGGGTACAGCGAGCATGGGATTTTGCTACAGAACCCCAGGCACAAAATCAGAACATCATTATCCTCAGCACTGATGATAACAGCTGCACTGCCTGACTCAGCCACATGAAGTGTGTGGAGCAGGAATCGCGTGTCAACTCCTTGTGGTAACTGTAACTAAGAGACCTGCTCCTACCTTTCTGTCGTGCTCTAGAAGCAGAGGTCGTCACATATTACAAAAACACTTTCTCCCCAGTTTTACTCTGTATGTTGGTCCCTTCTATTCATCCACCAGGACCTTTCTGAGACTTGTTTTGTTGGGAGGACTGTTGAGCAACTTACACCATTGCTGGGTAGTGTTCTCAGGTGCTATGCTTCTGAACTGGTTTCCTGTTTCTGGTCCTCTGTTAATACTTTCTGAATGTTCATGGATATTTCCTTGTAAGCATCAAAGACAACATCAATATGATGATTCTGGGCTCCTTCGCGGATTACGTGTCATGAATGAATCTGAGATCTGCAAGAAGGTCTTTTCCTTTTCTTTCAGTTTCTGGAACATTCTCATCCCATCAATAACTTTTGCTGACGGACTTGGAAGAATCTCTGCCGGGGCAACATTCTTCTCCAACTCTCTCTCTAGGGATGCTTTGTTGGTCTTATGAAGAGTCCCGTCACCATTGGCAAGTGCAAATGGTAGAGGGAACGAAGGCATTATGTAGCTTTCTGCTACAAGGATCATGTGACAATGCAAGTCTTGTTCAAATTTCTTCATCTTCTATTTAGCATGCTATAACCAAGCAGTAATGATTTGTTGATCAGTACCAGCACTTTCACCAGAAAGAATCGGACGTTTAATTGCGTATCTCTGCTTAAATCTATGAAGCCAACCATTGCAATAAGTTGCATCTTTTATATTCAATTCTGGACCAAGTTTTTAGCTTGTTTCTTAAGATTTCATCTGTTATAACATCGTTATTAGTACGAATACTAGTAAACCATAAAAAAGAGCTTCTAAATCTGTGTGTTTGGCGGATTTTCGACATTTTGCTTCTGGATCTTCGATAATTTTCCACTTATCTTTCCACTGAATGATGTCAGTAGTTTGATATTTTCTTCCCATGCATTACTGAAATAATCTGGAATACTTTGTTGACTAGCTTTTGGGTGAATTTCATGATATTTAATAACTTCTCGTTTCTGTGATACTGTAATGGCAGAGCGTTTGCGTTTACATGAAACAACGTTCATGTTGAAAAATGATATCAAGAAGAAAATAATTTCTTTTATAAACTTGTTCAATAAAACAAAAAATAGATTATGACCCAAATTTATGAGCAGGGAATATCAACTTATCGTTGTTAGTACATGCTAAATCGATTAAATGCTCTACTTTCCCAGTATTGCTATTGTCTGTTAGCGTGCTTGACTTGAAGGTCCGGGTCCTCTAGATTTCTATCATGTATGTATGTTTATAAATGCTTTTCAAATATGACAAAATTGTTTGAGCGGTAAATTTGTTGTGATTTGGCAGTAAATCGAGTGGAGTTTTATGCTATTAAGGAACGTTCGTGTTGAAAATTGTATTAGCAAATGGCGGACATCGAGGGACAAAAATTGGGAGAATTAAACGTTAGTTAACAACATAGGCGAAAATCGGGTCTGAATAATTTTGTGGCCGTAAGCGGCGTTGACGGAAAACCGAGGTGGCATAAGAGCGAGTGTAGACAGTACATAATTCTATTGAAGCTTTCGTTTTTGCAGAAAATATGATCATTATTACTTAACCTATCATTGTAATTGTGTACGTACTTGGGAATGTTAACAGCAAATTGGTCCTCGACGAAAGAAGTAATATGCTGATTACAATAACAGAAATTTGACTTTAACTGAAAGTTTTTCCGACATTTGTGTTCAGGCATTTTCTAATGCACATTTCTTGCAGATTTACAAATGTTAATGTAGATTAAAAAAACAAAAACAAAAAAGTAATGTTGAAATTTGAAGTGCGTTATTTCTTCATAAATGGTAGATAAAACGTGATACTTTTTAACCGTTATTCGAAGTTGCAACATATTGACGGAAACAGTCGAATATTGCTGAAAGCGATTGGTAATATATATTACATAATTTGAAATATAATTTATAAAATAATGGTTTTAAAATATGATTATAATAAAATCTAACGAACATTTTTTATTCTAAAATAAAGAAACAATAAAATATAACTAGATTATTTGATGATACGGTTAATTTAAATAAATTGCTACTTTCAATATCTGGTCTTTTAAAGGCAACGAGATGGCAGATATTTCATCTGTCTTGATGTTCTGAGTTCAAATTCCGTCGGAGTCCACTTTGCCTTTCATCATTTCGAGGTTGATAAAATAAGTACCAGTAATCGACTTACCTGCTCTACTGAATCTGCTGACATTGTGTCAAAATTTCAAACCAATATATTCAGAAGAACAATAATAAATATAATGCTAACTTAACCAGCAAAAATATATGATGTGATAGAGACACATCTATACCCATTTTTAAATTAAAGATATTATTTACAATATTTTTTTGTCTCCACAAGTCAAATGCCATTTTGTTTAGGACTATTAACAGGAATGAAGAAAGCAGCATGCCGTTTAGGAGAATAATTTCTATTATGTTAACCGCAACAAAGATGAGTGAGCATGTTGGAAAATCGTTAAATATTTACTTATATACGACTCGAATATTTCTTTATGTATTGTTTCGCGTAAATACATTTAATAAATATGAGCAGCGTCAATTGCAAAGCGGGTAGTTACAATGTATAACTAATACAGAGGATTATATTCCGAATATTAGACGAAATGAAAACAAACTTTCTTACTGATTTCTTGATTTAAAGTGCAAGCATTGCTGGCAATAAATCTCTGGATATACGTGTTTTTGTGTTTAGTTATTAAGTTTCTTTCTGTATTTGTGTACTTTCAAAAGAAATAAAGAATTACATACAGCTGCACAAATCAAGAATGCAGTCAGCAGCCAAGGTCAAATATACGTCGGTTGGCAAACAGACTTACAATGATGCAATAACCTACATATCGCTGTTGCAGAGTATCTTATCAGATTGACTTGTAAGTTAATATTTCAGGCTAAGCTACTAATATGTTGCATTCAAAATCCGCGTTTCATTGATTCGAGTGTATTTAGATTTCTATCGTAAACATTGATCAATTCTCGTATATAAATATGTATTTTGGTACATTTCCATTCTTGCTTTATTTTTAGCCCGATATATCCGCTCAATATCTAAACCGTTTTTGCTTCCTCATTCACTTCCAATCTATCTGATTATCTTTTCGATCATTTTCATATATTACTTCCAATTTAATTATTTCTCTCATCCTCTCATAGTCGTTCTCGCACGTATTATCTTCACTTCGGTGTATCTTCCTGAACCCCTCCCTACTCTTCTTTATCAAAATCACATTTCTTTTCTGTAAACATACTAAATATATTTCCTCTTTTTTTTCATCGTTATATTCGGCATTACTCTCCTACTTATTCTTGACGTGAATATTGTTTTAGTGGATAGCTATAAGTACAATGATGTCGGCTTTGTTTTTGTTATGAAGCTAATATTCTCGCTAATTAAGGCGTAGAGCTGGCAGAATCGTTAGCACGCCGGACGAAATGCTTAGCGGTATTTCCTCTGCCGCTACGTTCTGAGTTCAAATTCCACCGAGATTGACTTTGCCGTTCATCTTTTTCGGGGTCGATTAAATAAGTACCAGTTACGCACTAGGGTCGATGTAATAGACTTAATCCTTTTGTCTTTGCTTGTCCTCTGTATGTTTAGCCCTCTGTGGGCAATAAAGAAATAAATATTCTCGCTAATTGTTTTATGTTCTGTTTATATATAATGTTGTACCTTTTCCACGATACTCTCAAAATATTGGTTTCAGGTATTGACACAAAGACAGTAATTTCGAGAGAGGTGTGTAGTCGTTTACATGGATCCCGTACCACCTGGTAATTATTTTATCGAGCCCTAAAGAATGAAATTCAAAGTGAACCTCGGCGGAATTTGAACTCTGTTTACGGTATCTTTTCAATTGACGCCGCAAAATCTTTTCTGAAATGTCACGATTTTCTTGACTTAGTATGCTATCAGTTGGTAATTGACTGTATGTAGTCAAAGAAACAGAGACTACCCTGCGGTAAGATGAGAGACGCGTAATGCTTACGTTGCTACGTGCTATCTAAGTCGATCATAGTTTATATGAATTACTTTGCATCTTACTACTAATGAGGGAGACATCGTCGTCGTCGTCGTCGTCGTCGTCGTCGTCGTCATCATCGTCATCATCATCATCATCATCATCATCATCATCATCATCGTCATCATCATCATCGCCTTCTCCATCTCCATTCCCAAACCACTGTCATGAAAATAGATGCAGTTGATGATGATCTCGATCACGATCATGTTGATGATGATGATGATGATGACAACCACGATCATGTTGATATTGACGACGACGGCGAAGACGATGATGACGACGATGATGACGACGATGATGACGACGATGATGACGATGATGAAGAAAACAAATACGATGATGATAAGGAGGGGGAGAAGGATGAGTTGGAAAAAGAAGATGAGGAGGATGAAAAGGAAAATCTTTTTAGGGATGATAATGTTAGGGATGATAATAATGGGGAGACGTGACGAATTGACAAGGAGGTCATTAGTGCAAAGTGCCCTGACCTATACAGAGAGATAAAATGTCAATTTTTTTTCAAGACTATAAAATATCTTAGTATTGTAGATCTCTCAATATTTCGTGAGACGTGTTCGTGATTCCAATGGAATCCATATTATGCCTTAATATATATAGTCCATAAACAAGCGTAGCTAAACGATGAAAATCGTGATAATATAAAAGAATGCGCATGGAGTTTATGGCTATAGAGACAATAGTTATGTGTGGAATATATAAACAGTCAATGCAAGTGCAAAGCCTGCGTCGGTGTATATTACAATCATAACGAACCTATTCATCCTAATGCTTATATTGATGACGTCAATAGAGAACTCAAAAACCTTTAGGATGATTGCTTTTTGTATGGCATCTACACACTTATTTCAATTTTTTTTCTTTACCTTGTCATGCATATTTATATTTTACCTATATTTTATCTCCAAGAAAAATGCATTAAAGCTGGTTTCAAATTTGGCACAAGGCCAGCAATTTCGGAGGAGGGACTAAATCGATTACATCGACATTAGTACTCAATTTGTACTTAATTTATCGACCCCGAAATGGATGAAAGGCAAAGTTGACCCCAGCGGATTTTTGAACGAAGAAAGTAAAGACGAGCGAAATGCCATTAACCATTTTGCTCGACATGCTAACGCTTCTGCCAGTTCACCGCCTTATATGACGAGGAAAATGCCGTTAATCATTTTGTGCAACGGGCTAATGATTCTGCTAGCTCCTCCGTCTTAGAAAGGTATTAAAATCCATAGCACTACTAACTCAACATACTGCAGCTACTATTGATTTCAATTTTGTATTTTCAAAAAGAGGTGAAATCGTAAATGCATCTCTACAAAGCTAGTAATACCAGAGCTGACGCCTTCATTCTAAAGTACAGCGATTCTATAGACAGTTGAAATCTTATATATCTATATATTTGTCTACTCACTTATAGACTATACATTGCGTACATTATATTCTCCGGGGTTCCGAGATGATATCTCAACAAGTTTCTGTACTGCAACTAGCAGTGTTGCCTGAAGACAAGCAGTGGAATCACGGATATGCTCGAAATTGCTAGTGGAGTGAGACAGCGCTGCACCTTGTCGCTGTTTCTTTACTCATAATGATTGACTGCATCGTACTAAAGAAATCATACTAAAGAAACGCACCAGTTTCAGAATTACGTCGTGATTGAACAACATGAGAAATATGGATTTTGCAGACAACTTGCGGTTACAAAGCTCCATAGAGATATGCTGCAGGCCATGACAGCCTCTTCAAATTGTGGAAGCATCAGGTCTGCGAATCAGCGCAGAAAAGACCAAAGCTATGCCAGTTCAGAAACAATATATGGTAGTAATTAAAATATAGTGGGGAAGTACATATGAGACTCAAATCAAAATCTCCAGTAATTCGAGATGCATTGCCTACATTAGAGACGTTTCATTTTTCAGACCACGCGTGCACATAAGCATAAATGTGCATACGGAGTGGTTATGTGTGTATGTACGCGCGCACGTATATATGCATTCATGTATGCGTGCAAGTGTATGTGTATATATGGATTTATGTGTGAATGTATGATGGTTGATAAATACAAGCCAAGTTAATAAAGTATGTATCCATTTGCAATGATGTAGCAATCTAACCTTGACAGCATATTCGAATGAACTATAACTTATGTCGCAAAAAAGTCTACTATCTGAACAAGACTCATAATACTGTAGGCTAAAATCTAAAATATTCTCATCAGACTACATAATTTAGCGTCAGGGAACAATAGATATTCGTGATATTCTATATACATACATCTGTCTTTCAATCGCATACACGCTCGCCAAAGGCAGTTTTTATAGCCTATATTCTACATCGTAGTTACATGCCCTGGATGAAGTAGGTAGAAATTAAGTACTGATTTATATGTGCAAACTTCTGTAGACGTCTATACTACACTAGCGTAAGCATTAGCACACACACACACACACACACACACACACACACACACACACACACACACACACACACACATATATATATATATATATAAAATTAAGGAAAAATCATTATAAAGACTTTATCAAAACGCAGGCATGTAATAAAGACAATATGAGTAACAATTAATACTAATACATCATTCTAAAGATACAATTATAATAAGCAACACCAAAGCGAGAAAATTAATAAAGAAGATTTGTTTCCTTAAAGTGGTTAATTATAGAGCAATTTCTAGCTTAGAGGTATAAAATTCCTCTGCCATATTCAGCAGAATATGCCCCACAGAATGTAAATGGAAATATTTATACATATTCATACGAATATATATATATATATATATATATATATATATATATATATATATATATATATATTCATTCGAATATATATGTTCACATGTATATATACATATATTCAGTCGTCCAAACTAGTCAAATCTAATTCATTCAACTCAACCGCGTGCTTTTACGCCAGAAATAATACGGCAGTAAATATAAATTGATCAGAGTAAATATATATATCCATACATAATTAAGGATAAAATCATTATAAATATTTTTATCAAGTGGCCAGCATGGAATAAAAACCATGTCAGTAACAATTAATACTAATGTATAATTATAAAGAAATAATTTGTTCAGGTCTTTAAGTATGAAATGTCCGATTTCCCTATGCACACACACACACACACACACACACACACACACACACACACACACACACACGCACACACACACACACACACACACACATATATATATATATATATATATATATATATATATATATATATATACATAATATACATGCATATGTATGTGTCAGGTCATTAAAAATGAAAAGTCCGATTTTCCTATACACCAAGTTTGGCAGTTGTTAATGCTAATGTTTTATCTGACAATTCCTTGTTTTGCAACATTGAAGAATTACATCATCAATTTTCGAAATGCAATTCCTGGCAACTGATTATATTGTGAGTTTTCTCTTGTTAATCAATTTTTGTTAACTCATGAATAGATGAAGCATTTGTGTTGTTTAGGATTATGAGTTTCATTGAGGAACCAATGCATCCGAAACAACTCGAAACATCATTGGTGAAGATATGGCTAATGAATGCATTGTACGTTAATGGTTTGAGAAGTTCTGGTCTGGTGACTTTATTCTTGAAAATCAACCAGAGACCAAGGTGGAATATGATGAACTGGAAACTGTAGTAGACGCGGATATATCTCAAACAACGTGTGAATTAGCAGCACGCTTTGTTGTTTCGTTTCGAACTGAATTGGACCATATATATCGGCAAGGTAAAGAAGCTGGACAAGTGGATACCACACAAACTGAACGAGCCACAAATGACACGTAGACTTAAAACCTGCTGTTCTTTGCTGTCGCAGAATAAAATCAAACCATTTTTGCGTCGAATTGTAACGTGTGATGGAAAATGGATTCGTTTCATCGATAGCAAGTGTTCTGCAGGGTGGTCGGTTAGAGACGAAGTGCCAAAACAGTCCCAAAAAGAATATTCACCAAACAAGTTATTCGTGTCTGTTTGGAGGCCCAGCGCTAGTGTCATCCACTACATCTTCATGTGACCTTGTAAATCAATTACAGCGGATGTTTACATCAACTGACGGGATGAAATGTTGAGTGAACATGCAACTAAACAGTCAAGACTGGTCAATGCAGACAGGCCAATTCTCATGCGAGACAATGCTCGACCATATATTGTACAAGGAACGCTACTTATGTTACAGGAACTGAACTTGTAAGTACTCTGTCATCCAACATATTCACCATACGTTGCATCAAATGACTATCATGTTTTGCGGGCATTAAGCAAACGTTTTCAAGGAAAATACTTCACATCAAAAAAGATGCAGAAACAGTATTTCGTGATTTCATCGCCTATTTCTCTGCAGAATTCTTCGCTGCTGCCATAAATAAGCTACCGATAAAACGGCAAAATTGTGTTGATAATTCACGCATTTGTGTTTAGTACTCAGTAAATTCGTTGGACTTTGCTGCAATTATAAAGTATGATTTCTGCACACCCAAAGCGATGAGTTATTTCCGTGATATATTACTGAATAACTTACAGAAATATAGTTTGGACTTAGACACAGTAGTCAAAGCAATACTGAAATATAATGTTTCGTAATTTTATTTCCTGTAAATTTAGTGTATTCATTAGTTATAGGTATCTTCATATATAGGTATCTTCATATATAGGTACATATGTATATATATACATTGAAGGACACGCATGCGTAGACACATACAATAGGAATACAAAATACAAAACGGCTGATAGTTAGCAAGGTGAGACACACATAAGAAAGAAGGAAACAAAGGACCACTGATGAGGTCACAGAAGTGTGACGAAAGAACTCTGGCCGAAATAAGATTAAGATTAATGTAATATAAAGCTGAAGCAAATTAACATCAAATATACAGTGCGTGTGTTTTTATTGGCTAAACTGGCAATATGACCATCCCCAAGTACAACAACATATATATCTCAATGCTAATCCCTGTATATTTATGATGATAAATGGTTTTACCGATAAAGGTTTTTCATACTGAAATACTTGGCAAAATTGTTAATTATTAATTCTATTATTAATTGACGATTCCCTGCCCTTATTCTTGTATATATATATATATATATATATACATATATATATATATATATATATATATATATATATATATATATATATATATATATATATATATATATATATATTGTGAAAACATTTGTTAGAGTATTGTTGTTGCCTGTACCACTATACTGTTACTCTATTCAGACTAAAAGTAAAAAAACCTATTTGACCCATATACCTAGGGCTGTAATTCCTCAACATTAATTCCTCAACACTTTGATAGTAGTAAAATGACCTGATACTACTATGACCAGTGAAACCTTTAGATTCTAATACATTTTATAGCCTTGTCCATGCATACTGCTTACACCTTCCCTCTCTTTAGAAGTAATTGTCCCTTTGCTATCACCACTAGATAAGAAACAATAAAATCTGAGACAGTTAAAACTTTTGTCTAGAATCAATTACTAGCCTGATAGACTCGGCTATGTCAAGATGGACTTATGTATTCTTCCTCACATTTGGATTTTTATGTATTCTCTCTCCCACTTGGATTTGAAATGTTGCCACATTTATAATATGTCTTTTCTACAGTAATTTTTCTGCATTTTCGTGCAGCTGAAGATTGCTCTTCATATTGCATTTAAGGTAATGCTCGCATTACTTAAATAAATTGAAGTAGCATGAAACGTGCGTACTGCAATCACCTTTGAAATCTGTGTTGCTTATTTTTTGATATATATATATATATATATATATATATATATAAACGTATTATATATATGCATATGTACACACACACACACACACACACACACACACACACACACATACACACACACACACACACACACACACACACATATATATATATATAAGCGAATTTCGTTGGAAGGTGTATGTGGATCATATCAGCCACAGAACTCAACTGATACTTATTTTATCAACAACGAAAAAAAAGTCTACCCTCATGGCATTTGCATTCACAACGGAAATTTTGAAAGGATGACACCAATCATTTTGTTCGGCACGGAAACGTTTCTCCCAGCACGCTGACACATGTATTTACATATATAAACATTTACTGTTTCGTTATCGGCGGCATCATATAAAGAAAAGAAACATTCCATTCAGTGAAAGATACAAATATCATTTAATATTCATAGTATATCAGGTGACGAGCTGGCATCGTTTATAAGGTCACGAGTAGGCCATCATTACTTTCTGAGATAGAATTCCACCAAGTTCAACTTTGCGTTTCACTCCTGCGAGTTCGATAAAGCATGAATCTCCCTTTAAATTGCTGGCCTTGTGACAAAATTTGAAACCAATGTACATAGTATCTTAGTTGGAAATAAAATTAAATTCATGCTGTAAAAATGCAATAAACATCTAGCTTGTACAGCATACCATGTGTTCTCATAAAAATCAGCGTCATGCTGTATAATTGTGTCTGAAGGATAGCTAGGAAACTCACAGCGTGCTCTACAAGTCTGTGAGTTTATTATATTTGCACGAATTTAAATAGTCTACATATTAAATGATACATACATACATACATACATGCACACACATACGTGTATGTTATATATGCGTGTATATATGTATGTATGTATGTACGCTTGTATGTATGTATGTGTGTTTATATGTATATATATGTGTGTGTGCATGAATATATATGTGATTTTTATTTATCTATAAAGCTACATAACTTCCACAAAGGCCAATTGTATCACACCTGGCTCTATTCACATATATGTATATATACGTATATACATACAGATATACACACATATATATATATATACGTGTGTGTGCGTATGTGTGTATATGTTGGTACATATCTGGGCATATGCGTTTGCTTTATTAGGACGTACGCAAAAGATAAAATTTTGCAAAGAAAGAAAATGCAGTAAATCTTCATAAACATGGGGTTTTGCGATAAAAATATAATTTTCACCCATTAGGATGAAAGTACAACAAAGTTAATGTTGCGCAACCGGTGACAAGAAAGGAAGTTATTTTTGAAGGGCTTTGACCCGAAGTTATTGAGGAATCATCGGATGAAAGATGGGAATGACAGCTCGGTAGTTCAACTGAAAGGGAAAGGACATTTCATTGGTCAAAACGGTGACAGGAATTGAGAATCAACGGATGAAGATATTGCAGGCAGTGTGAAAAATAGTAACTAAGTATTGAAAGAGAAATGAGTGCGGGAAAATTGCAATAAAAATAGAAACAATACACAAAAGAAATTATTGAAGTGACTATCAGTAACTGTATGCCTAAAACCTGAGCACGGAGATTCATTCAGCAAGAAATATTGTTTCTATCTTTGAGCCCATTTTTCTACGTGATCGCCAAGTAAACCACCTTTAACCTCACAAATTTATGCACAAACGCGTACATGTATATATATATATATATATATATATATATATATATATATATATATATATATATTCGAGGAAGTTATAGCCTCAGGAGGGATTATATAATCCAAGGCATTCTACTGGTCAATCTCTATCGTATAATGCAAAAGACAATGGTATTTGATAGAGATTATTGAAATCATATAGTATCAATATTGAAGGAAAATGAAACAGAGAAAAAATGAATGTGTGAATAATTTATTTGTATGTTATAAAATGAGCGAAAATTCTTTCAAGATACATAACAGTACAAATAAATTGAATACAAACTGTAAAGCTCGAAAATAATAATGTACAAGAACGAAAATATATGTTTTAGTCCTATCAACTAGCAAGTCAGAAGTTCTAAGCATTTGGTTAAATGCTGAGAAAGGTATCATAGTCTAACTATATGGGGTAGGACATCTTCGGGGTAATTATAAGTTAACGGAACATGCGTTATCCTTTTTCTAATATACATACTTATATCCAGGCAAGTTATTATATATTAATAGAGCATATAAAGATGAAGATATAACATTTGACACTAATAAGCATATAATTAATAGAGTTTCAATTTTAGTAAATTGTTAATGGTGCTGTTATATCTTTTAATAGAAATTTTCATAATTTTATAACATACAAATTAATTATTCATACATCCATATTTCTCAATTTCCTTTTCGTTGAATATATATATATTTATATATATATATATATATATATATATATATATATATATATATATATATATATATATATATATATATATGTATATATATATATATATATGTATATATAATGTATATAAGTATTGTATATATATAATATATATAAAATATAATATACATACCATATAAATATATATATATATATAATATACAATATCTATATATCTATATATATATATATATATATAGTATATAATATATATATATATGTATATATATATATATATATATATACATATATGCACTTAGTATATATATATATATATATATATATATATATATATATATATATATATATATATGCGAGTAAAAATAAATACAAAAAAGGGGTTTTGTATGATTGTGTATAAAGGAATATATTATTTTGTTTAAAAGAGTTCCAACACTGTCTGTTTTTTATGTTTTATTTATATTCCTGCAAAACCAATGTGGAATATAGAATATGGAATATACAATATATAATATAAAATAAAAATGGATGGTACAATGAAATAAAGTATTGAATGTCTTATTGAATATATGGAATATGTCTTATTGAATAGATGAAATATTGAGTGTTCAATATAAAGGATTAAATATATAAAGGCGGATACGTATTTTCTATACCTTGTGGTATTTCATCATGGCCGGTATGACAGACTTTAACAGATTGTTAAAGTCTGTCATACCGGCCATGATGAAATACCACAAGGTATAGAAAATACGTATCCGCCTTTATATATTTAATCCTTTATATTGAACACTCAATATTTCATCTATTCAATAAGACATATTCCATATATTCAATAAGACATTCAATACTTTATTTCATTGTACCATCCATTTTTATTTTATATTACATATTGTATATTCCATATTCTATATCCCACATTGGTTGTGTAGGAATATAAATAAAACATAAAAAACAGACAGTGTTGGAACTCTTTTAAACAAAATAATATATATATATATATATATATATATATATATATATATATATATATATATATATATATACATATATATATATACATATATATATATATATATATATATATTTATGTGTACATACACAGAGAGAGACAGACAAACACACATACACACATATTCTTTTATGTATTATAAAGCCATGTATAATAAGTACTGACTGAGGACTGTCCTTGATACTGTCACTAGAAGACGAAACCCGTCTATAAAGAATGTTTGGTTCAATCGTTCAATGAGAGTGTAAATCATTTATAAAATAATACACATAGCATTCGTTCGTAGTTTTTCATTATACATTACGAAAACTGAAAACGGCTTAGAGCAATACGCAAATATTTCCGTAGCTTTAAATTAAGATCTGATAAAAATGCAGTCCTCGAGTGAAGAAAACCTAACACTTGTGTAGAAAATACGTGTGATATCGTAAAATTTAATCTAGCAACAACAAAGAAATAGAAAGGAAATTAATGTTTGACTGAACTGACGTTGAAATTAGGTGTGGCAGAGTTATCAGAAGAAATTAGTGAAAGAGAAACTAAATTCAACCGATGAACAAATAAAAGGAAATCGTAATTTCAGTTTTATCAGCCTTTAAAGAACATTGCTGCTGTTACGTACTTGAAGAATATTCATAAAAAATGGAATTCTTATCAGTTTATACAGTTTTTGTTTTACATAAAGAATGTTTATACACTTATAATAAACTGTGTGAGTGTATTTGTGAGGTTTTTCTTTGTAATGTAAAAGTGGGCGTACAATTTTCATTATTTGGCATAGGTTGTTCAGTATTTGTTTGTTAGTAGAATATTTGTGTATGTATAGAAAGATAGTACTCAGCATAATCACCACCGCAAGCGATAATCCCATCTCTCGAATCAATCAGCTTTGAAAATATCCAGGTTATCCTTGTAGTAGCATCTACTTCACAGCCGCTTTCACCTTGTGTGTCAATTCAAATCTTTGTCCTTAAATACTATTCTTCCTTAGACCAACTGGTGGAGGCGAGAGATACGGGAAACACGATGGCTGGGGGACCACTGACCAGTCCAAACTGCCGACTGATCGGTTGCCAAAGATGTGAATGGCAATGCATTATCTTGGTGAATGAGGATAACTTTCAGATTGTTGTTCAGTCTTTTTTTCCAAAGAAGTTCTATTCATTTCAGTGTCTTTGTATACTGATCATTATTTGCGGTACAGCCATCTCCCCGAAAATAATCGAGAATTTAAAAACGCTCATACCAATTTTAAAATCTTTCTTTATCGATCACTGGCTCTTGAACTTGCAGAAGTTCATGTTCTGAAGTGAGCATTTGTTTTCGGATCGTAATAATATGCTTCCCTTTTACTCCCCCACTAGGTTGTACAAAACTTTACCATCATCGAGTAAATCAGAAAAAGATTTCAACTGTATTCTTCACCTTCAACGCAGTTGTCACCTGTTGAGATACCCGCATTGCGTAGGTTTTCTGATTCCAAAACTTTCCCTTGTCGACTTTAATGGCAATGCTTCAATAGTGGTTTGCTTTCCTTTAAATACCGCATCTTTCGTGTTCATTACTTAAGTGAAAGGTGGCATCTCGTAGATGACGGCAAACTACAGCTCTCCATCGTCTAGATCCCAATGTGAACAATGAAGAAAAGAAAGACGAGTCGCTCAACAAGTATGTCAAATTAAAATAATTCTAGTAAACATACGTGTGTGTTTGTATATATGCATTTATATCTGTATGTATACGCGAGCCCGTATGTAAATGTATATGAGATTTGTTACGTTGTGCGATAGTAACAGATATTTCTCCAGCCTTTGCTAAATACTGTTGGTTCAAAACCATGAAGTTATGAAATATGTAAACCTATATCATAATGAAGCATCTTTCTCAACTGAGCTTTATTCGTTTATAAACTATCATATTCTCTTTCAATGTTTCTTTTCTTTATCAATAAAATCATTGATTAATATATTTCTCTCCAGAAATGGTCCTTAAATTTTTATTTGCTTCTCTAATTTTTGCGAAGCTCTAATTATAACTATCATTGTCTTACCACGTTTTTGTAGTGACTGTTGAAAATCAAACACCTGAAAAAGTGCAGACTATTCAAAGTTAGATGAATGTATTAGTAGAATCCACACTGCAACTCATCTCGCTGATCTGGACATCAGTTGCAAAATACTTTTCATTTAATGTATCTATTTTTTACCAACTCTTTAAACTATATTTTTCTCCTGCATTGTATCAGCCTCGATCTAAAATCAAATTTCTCAATCTGTATATGCACATTAAGTTGTTGATCTTAAAGGCGATTGCCTATGATAAACACGGTCATCATCATAACTTTCTTATGATTTCATATAATAGAGAGTTCATTGAGGGATTGTTTTTGCAATTTCTACAAATACATTAAAAATGAGTTACCTTGTTGATTGTATTTTCTTTTTTCTTTATTGCCCACTAGGGGCTAAACATAGAGGGGGCAAACAAGGACAAACAAAGGGAATAAGTAGATTACATCGACCTCAGTGCGTACCTGGTACTTAATTTATCGACCCCGAAATGATGAAAGGCAAAGTTGACCTCGGCGGAATTTGAACTCAGAACGTAACGGCAGACGAAATGCCGCTAAGCATTTCGCCCAGCGTACTAACGTTTCTGCCAACTCGCCTTGTTGATTGTATTTTCTATTGGGTAACGTGTCCCTCCTGCGTTCAATCAAAGTATTTCATTTCAATAATTCGTACACCAATACCAATACTATAGTGGTGAAATATTTTGCTATTCTGAACTACCGGCAAAAATTCGTTTCCTCCTATGACAACACACCCCTGACCTAACAAAGGGTTTACTGTGGATACATGCTAGACATAGCAAAGAAAAATACCGTATATACAACTGAGTACCCTCCAGGGAGATGCAATAATATTTTAGATAACAGAGTTCTTGATATCGAATATGGCTGGATGTTCCTGACTGGAACAACTTTGATCATATTTTACTTTCATCAAGGCTGACCTACGCCAAGTAGGAACAGCAAAATCTGAAATTGCACTTATTCTGGCGTTTTCGCACTTAATGTTAATGATTGACATTATCATATTTAAGACAAAATCTTTTACTGACACTTGGTTTCAGCTGAAAACTTGATTTACAAATATGCTGAAAAACACTTAGACGTGAAAATAAAACGTAATTATCTTTTGAAGTATAAGTGTATTTTTATATCATCCGTAATATTTCTCATTACTGTGATGAGCATTTTCTTTTGTCTCTGTCTTTAGTACAGTATGTAAAAAATTAACAAAATTAATGATAAATACATGGTGAAACCATTGCATATGTACGTCAGATAAACAGAAAAAATTGAAGGCGTGTCTTGAGCATAACATGCTTATTCACCACAATGTTTCCATGAAAGCTATTGAAGTTGTATTTCTATCAACATTTATAGAATTTTCTTGTAACTTAATCTCTAGTGCAACGTGAAAATTAATAATGAGAATAAGGAAATTAATTAGAAAACGCAAGATTATTATACAAAGAGAAGTTATTATTCAAATATTCTTTGACAACGGAAGAGGCTAAATGAATTATAATGAAAGACTGATGCTTTTTTCTTCAATATTGAAATCTATTGCATGCATACCAGAATATTAAATAATCATCGTATAAATTCCTTGAATTTTTTTAATGCCCTTGATATGTTTTTATATATGCAGGAAGTAAATAAATGCCCGCTGCTTCTAAGGGTAATTCCGTACTATGTGTAATACGCTATTAGAGGCAATACTCTGAATTTATGAAATAATTTGGTAACATCGACCAATTTAATTATAAATCAATTTATCCACATTTATGTATTTGTGGAATCAGTGATATATTTCTAATGTATGGCAATAAAACTTTGTCCTGGTGAAGTGTTAGTCGGCTATAGCTGTAAGGTTATTTTATTGAAAATCACGTCACAACACTGTAATAATCCTTTGCATATTCCATAATTCAGCTGGGTACCTAATCCAACTGTTACAGCCTTGAAATGTTATAATAAGAACAGTAGCAACAGCACCAGCAATATTCATCGTTATATGAGTCGATGAATGGACGTTTATGGATAGTATCATATTATAGAAATAGCATCAAAATAAATATCTCTCAAAGTACGTGGGTTAGAATGGTTTACTATCGGTATGGATGAAATCCCTTATAAGATGATTATGTGCAATTAAAGCTAATTAAAAACAGCAATTAAGTCAACTGTAACAATAAAAATAATACCTCATCAAATACCTTATTATCAATATTTTCGAAATTCATTTCTAATTTTCCAATATTTTTATGAAAACTTTTCGATAATTCTATATCTCGGAGTTATGCTTTTATCAACTAATTGTAAAATTGATAAGGAATTCTCCGTTACAGTCAATAAATGCTATTTGAGATTCTCACGCACGTACGCACTGACAAACCCACCAACACACACACACACACACACACACACGCACACACACACGCGCACGCGCACACGCGCACACGCGCACACGCGCAAACGCGCAAACGCGCACACGCACACAAATACGCACATAAATATATATGGTCGTGTAATGTAGTTGCGTTTAAGTTCGTGCGATTATAGAACAAGAAACTAAATGACAAGCCAAGATATATACAAGCTATATGTTGACTCTCACCTTCTCTCTGACATGTGCTCTATATCTGCGCATCCTTTTCGGGCAGCTTGCAACCGTGTTTCTTGTGAATCCAGAGTTTAGGTTAAATTGGCCCTTACGAGCAGACGATAGATAATTGAACTTATGTGTATGCCATGGTCGCTATAAAATAGTTCAATAAAAAAATGCTTTTCAATATCAAAACACCACCACCATCACCACCACCAGCGCCACCAGCACCACCACCACTACCACCACCACCACCACCACCACCATCACCACAACCACCACCACCACCACCACCACAACCACCAATTCTGCCTAAATAATGGAACTACAGATGCAATATCCCCGCATATCTCACGTCTATTTTCATTCCCCCACTTCACTCCATATTTCATATCTTACCTAGAATAACTATTACTTAACTACTTTCTCACACCGTCTCCGGTGAAGGGATATATAAAATATCCCGGCAACAGTTGTAAGACCTATTTATAAATGTTCTGAAATTTTTCACAGCCTTGGATTTTTATCGCATTCTGAAATTTTTTTATATATACACATGCTGATATATGATGTACGTTGGACTCCTCAATCGCATAATCAGCGAACCTGGAACTTAACTACAATCTGTCAATAGCACTTACTTATCATTACCTGACACCTTTGGGTCTTATATATATATATATATGTATGTATATATATATATATATATATATATATATATATATATATATACATGTAAAATCTCTGAGCGAGGTATAAACAGTAACTGCACGACAACGTGGAGTGTATTTGCCACTTAAATGCGGCTAAACCGTAAGGGTGAATGTTAGTGTTGCTTTTAGCCCCAGAAGAACATCTCCAACTGGCTTTTGACACACATCTGTGCCCTTTGAAAATACCGACAGGGCACAGATGTGTGTCAATTGCCAGCTGGAGATGTTCTGGAGCTAAAAGCAACAGTAACATTCACCCTTACGGTTTAGCCGCATTTAAGTGCCTGTCTGTGTGTGTGTGTGTGTGTTTTGTGTGGGTGAAGGGCGTTTTCTATGTTCTTCTAACTGTCTATCAAATCCAGTCGCATGGCTCTGGGCGACCCGAGGCTATAGTACAAGATGGTTGCCCGAAAGGTCATGCAGAGAGATTGAATTTGAACACTGTGGTTGTGAAACAAACTTCTTACTACACAGTCATGCCATTTCAAATAGAAAACTTATTTAGAAATGTTTTACTTCTGTACATTTATACTTTTTCATTTGTTATAAAATGACACAGGTTCGTTTATGTATTTCAGTTTTGCACTGGATAGTCCAATATTAGGAAGTGAATAAACCGAACCAACATATAAATAACTATGGTTTACGAATTGCTAATCAGGCGCCTGATGACAGACAACTTGGAGCTTTGGAGTATCATGTTACACCAAACCAGCTTTAAATATATTATTCTACTTAATTGTCTATACAAATTATTTTGTTTCGGTTACTTGTAATTACACTAATATAACACAAACAATCCACTATATATGTATGTATGTATGTATGTATGTATGTATGTATGTATATATGTATGTATGCATGCATGTATGTATGCATGCATGTATGTATGTATGTATGTATGTATGTATGTATGTATGTATGTATGTATGTATGTATCTGCCTGCCCGTCTCTCTCTCTGTCTATTTATTTATATATTCAGTTATCTATCTAATCTATCTATCCATCTGTGTCTCTGTTTATCTATCTATCTATCTATCTATCTATCTATCTATCTATCTATCTATCTATCTATCTAATTAACTAAATGAATAAATAGATATATAAATAGACTCACAGGTACATAGGTATATGTTATATGCGATTGTATGTGTGCGTTTGTATTTGTGCGTATAATTGTGCCTGTGTGTGTGACAATATCCGTCTATAGACGTGTGAATTTCTATTTGCATGCAGTGGCTATTGTACGATTCCATACACATTTACACATTTATGTAGAGATTTTTTGTTACAAAACCTCGATCACTAGTGGGGTTTTGCAATAGTTTAATAAAAGGAAGAACACTTTGTATATTTTTGTGCAGCCTATTATGTTGTTGTACATGCATATTCTTGGTGTATACCTTTGCAGTATTCATGTGGAAAATAAATTGAATTACTGCTGTTGTTTTGTGTGGCTACATAGGACTTCTTCATGGCTTCAATAAAATGCAAAACTGTCTCGCTGGAGGACGGTAATATATCACCACTAACAAATATTTCCACGAGCGACACTATCTTACTGAACTTGCAATACTCCTCACAACTTAATAATTTCTTTCTACTTAATAATTCCTCTATGCTTAATGATTTCTCAGGGTAGTTCATTTGATTTTTTCGTGATGTGTGTTATATCCAAAATAACTCACTGAGAGTTTTCTTTACTTTCATTTCTCCAAATTGTTGCTGCTTACAAACAACCTCATGCTCCCAATTACCCAACTCAACAGGAAGTGCTAAAATATATATTGAAAAATCCATTAGAGTTACTCATGTTTATAGTTGCTTTTAAGTAGCGCTTTGTACGATCGTCTTTTGTGTTCTTTGTTTTAATTTCTTCCTGTTTTACTCCGAATCTATTTGATATTTAGAATTTCCTTCACACACAAATCTCTCATATCAAACTGTTTAGTTATCTTTTGCTTTTCTCCACAAACATATGAATCAGTTTTGTTTACAGTTACTAAAACATAAGCATGTATTAATACACCTTTGTGATTAAAATAGCTGGCATATTCCTGTTTCCAATATTAATAAATGTGCATAGCCTCCTTCTTAATTAAACACTACTAGTTTCCTCATTACTGTCATTTTTTGCAAAGTTTTTTATGATGGCATGAATCATATGAAGTATTCGCTTCTTTCCAAATATATTTCAAACATGTACAAATTACGCTTGAACGTGTTTCTCAAATAGCTTATAGTTTGCATCTCTTTAAGATTAATTTCATGTATCTTTTACCGGAAGATGTTACTGTGCCACTTTATTGATTTCAGTCAGGTGTTAGCCTTTACGTTCGTCAAGTAAATCGAGTTTTGTTTATAAAGAGAAGGGAGATTAGATTCGCGTCTCTATTTCTCAATGATTGGCATATAGATTCAGGAATTTATTATATAAGTGAATGATTTAGCGTTTAAAGAGTCCTTTCTTATTCGTGCATCCTTTAAAGTAAGAAATACAAAATCATTTGATATATCACGGAAAACTCATTTGTGTCACGGAAAACTCATCAAATTCACCAAGGGTTCTTCTTATTGCAGCCACGCAGATTTTGGTTCGATCCGGCAGTCTAAACTCCACTAAAATCTCTCGAACGCCAAGTAGTGTTCTTGTAGAGAATGAGAAATTGTATCTAGATATACACATGAGCATATTCCTGCTTGTGTTTATGGGAAATTACATAGAAAGGCAAATTCATATTGCGAAATCATTTTCGAAGAGTCCATTACATATTATTTTGAACAAGGAAAATTTTGAGAGTTTCGGTTTACCTACAATCTTGACTTACATCTGTTTCCAGTAGTCATTATAATTTCATTTTAATGACCTAATGAATTAATGATACATTCATCAGTCGATCCTGGATATAACCGAGCAGAACACTAAAGAAATGATACGGGCATTCCCTCAGAGTTCTGCTGGGTTATAGAAGGACATGTCTATGAGGTAAATACAATTAACTGTTCAGGCAGTTCTATAATTCTCAACCGATCGATGGGCGTAAAACTATCAATAACAAACGTATACTCACTACTGAAAGCAGATGTAAATCCAATTATCTACGATAAATGAAAATATGTAATGGCCGTTATTTATGACTTGCCTTGTATATCATTCTCTGTAAAAACTATTATAACGTGCACAATCATGGATTTACAATATAGAATGGCGATTAACTATAAGCGTGGACCCTGCCATAATTCTTTTGCTAATCTAACCAACATTATTAGCCTGGTGTGCTACCAGGGAGCTTATAGAATATTTTGCCTGGATTGATAATCCCTCACTAAATATTTCTGTTTCACACACACTCATATATATATATATATATATATATATATATATATATATATATATACTAGCAGTATAACCCGACGTTGTCCGGGTGTGACTTATTACGCCATCTACGATGTCTTGCAAGGTGAAAATCAACTAAAAAAGAAAGCCTTACAATGAAAAAACCCTTATGATGTAAATATGTTCATAATTCAAAAGACGAAATTAATAGGGAAAGTCTGAAGGCTGTTTTGTGTAACATTATTAAGTGTACGTAAATTTCATCCGTCTAATTGGCTATACAAATGCTTGTGCAAAACGACTTTTTGCGCTGCCTTGATTATACATAGCACGGTAATTCCTTTTCGCAGGAGGTAGGACGGCAATTTCTGATGAAGCAATTGCTGGCGATCTGTTGCTACACAGTTCTGCCAGAATTCTATCAGATTGGGCAGTAGATGATGATGCACCGTTTTGCATTATGTTCAAAGTAGCTTCTGGAATGTGGTGAATTGCTGCAGTCTGTTGCTGTCTTTTTAAACCGGTTGCTTTCTTTCCCCAGCAAGCTCTCTTGTTTGGAGGCATAATCTATGTACATATTAAACAGAACAACAAAAGTTATAAGAGATGGGAGGGTTGGAAGTTTTCACATTTCGGTGATTTTTCAGATTAACACCCGCACGATTACGTAACCCTAACCCTAAAACAGTAACCGTAAGACTAACCCCCATCGTAACCCTAAAGCCGTAACCCTGACCCCAAAACCTTAACCCTAACACCCTAGTGAAAATCGTGCGGGTGTTAATCTGAATAATAATAATAATAATAATAATAATAATAATAATAATAATAATAATAATAATAATAATAATGACCTCTGCAGATCAAACTCCCAACCCACAACTAAGTCTTAAGTGTATATATATATATGGGCAACACACACACACATACACACTAAATAAAAAAAAATGTTAGTAAGTACAAAACTTCAGCATTATATATTAAGATGGTAAACACACACACACACTAAATAAAAAAAAAATGACAGGTATTTGTATGTGTGTATTAATGTGTATTCTGTGTCTATATATGGTAGTAAGTAAATGCGTTTTAAGAAAGATATTAAAAAAATTCAGTTAGTAAGGAATAAATATTTGACTGTCGATCGTATTTGGAAGAGAATGACAGATATTTGTATGTATGAGTGTGTGAGTTCAAATTCCGCCGAAGTTGACTTTGCCTTTCATCCTTTCGGGGTCTACAAAATAAGTACCAGTTGAACACAGAGGTCAATATAATCGACTATTCTCCACCTGCCAGAAGCCACCGTTGTGGGAAAATTTAAAATAATAATAATAATAAATAAATAATAATAATAATGACCTCTGCCGATCAAACACCCAACCCACAACTAAGTCTTAAGTGTATATATATATATGGGCAACACACACACTAAATAAAAAAGATGTTAGTAAGTAAAAGTGTTTTAAAAAAGGTTGTTAAATTTTCAGATTAACACCCGTACGATTTTCACTACGGTGTTAGAGTTAGGGTTTGTTAGGGTTAGGTAGGTAATGATGCGGGTGTTAATCTCAAGATTTACGAAAAAATTTTCAAAAAAAACTCACAGTTTGTAGGGAATAAATGTTTGTTGATAATATTTGAGAAAGATGTCTCGCTGGTGAAGGACGGTGTTAGAAATGGAAAGTAAACTTACAATAATCGCCAATTAGAATGAGGTCATTGTTAACCATAGGTACATATATATGTGTGTATTTACGTATGATTGGTAGTGTGTCTGTTTATTTGACTCTCACTCTCCTTCGTTTCTTTGTCGTTTTTCTTAGATCGTTCGTAAACGTTCATAAGAGAAAGTAGCAATTGAAACGATGTGTAAGAGGAATAGAAATAGTTAATTTTAGAGGGGCAAAGTAATTTTGTATGTAGTTTTAGTATCTGTCATTACAGTATCGAAATGTGATTTGATACTGAAATAGTTTTCTTTTTCTCCTTCCTTTGTTTTTGTATTTGTTGTTGGATTGTTCGTAAAGGTTCATAAGAGAAAGTAGGAGTTGAAAGGATTTGTATTAGAAAGAGGAAATTAGATTTTATTAGGGAGAAAATGTTTACTTCTGTAGTTTTACAGATTTTATTCATTATTAGGAAATTTTTGGAGTGAAAAAATGACGCAGTGACCTAACAAATTGTATTTAGAATATTAATTGCGATTATTTAATCGAAGAAATTTGTAATTGTGTAGATGTATGAATTTTAAACATACACACACACACACACACAGAGAGAAAATCTGCCTTTTATAGTATAGATAGATATATATATGTGTATGTGTATATATATATATATATATATATACATATATATATATATATATATATATATATATATATATATATATATATATATATATATATATATATATATATATATATATATATATATATATATATATATATACATATATATATATACAAGAATAAGGGCAGAGAATCGTCAATTAATAATAGAATTAATAATTAACAATTCTGCCAAGTAGTTCAGTATGAAAAAAACCTTTATCGGTAAGACTATTTATCATTATAAATATACAGGGATTAGCAATTGAGTTGCTTCTCCAACATACTGAAAATTTAGAAATAGCAGTCAAAGAACTACTGATTCCAAACTACAAATTTTCTCTAAAGTGGATGGCGATATTTATGGCACACATAGAACAAAAAACCGGAGGGAAAAGCGTAAACAAACCAAGCCTTTAGTTAATTGGATACGAATCGTTTCATGGTTAAGTGAATGGAAATTTCACTATTCCAATCTTCAGCCTCAATATTCTGATAAATTTGAAAGTGTCTCTATATATATATATAGTTTCAAAAAACACAAAAAACAATAACAAAAGAGTGAGGACGTGATACGGATAGTGTTATTGGACGCTCGGGAAAGGAAAGAGAGAAAGTATGACGTTTCGGGCGGAGCCCTTCGTCGGAAAGACGGAAAGTTCAAAGAATGGAAAAACGGAGGAAGAGAAAAATGGCGCCGATGCCCACGAGGTTATATATATGTACATATAAAACAGACACACGCGCACAAACACAAACACACACGCGCGTGGACACACACCCATACATACACACACGCATATAAATATATACACATACATGTTCAGCCCAACTTTGCCAGACCTAGGGCAATTATCTTCTATTATAGCACAGTACAAGCCAATGCTTTGTAA
>NC_142930.1:43146744-43151744 GCF_046866305.1 Octopus bimaculoides | reverse complement strand
TCTTTGTCGCTGTGCATTGGTTAAATAAGGCGCCAGTAGAGGAAACATATGCGAGAAAGAAGTACTAACACTAACAGACGTAAAGAAGGAAACATAAGAGCAAACAAAATAAATAATAATAATAGAATGTAAAGCTACACAAATTCAATTACAAAAATTATCATTTTGGGAATAAATTACAAATAAGCTTATTATGCATAAAAATGCACGAGAAAATACTGATCTAGAAAATATGTACTAATATCAGCAGTTAGAAATTCGTTATCAGCAACGGAAACACTATCGGTTCAAAGTAGCATACAGTAAGTAATTTGTTAACCACTTGTATATCGATAGCGGCTAATTTTTTCAAAGAATACGATTGATTGTGGATTCTTGTAAGTGATGATGACGGAAGAAGCAGAAATGAAGATATACAAATTAGACCGTCATTGTAAGACGTTTTTCGTCTGCTTCTGACATACTTCTGTTAGTTTGAGCACTATATGTTTACGCGAGAGGTTTTCTCGAGACGAATACCGTACTTCATTTCACGTTAATCCACTCCACTCAGCTAAAACTGAGCAACGGGAATCCCTCCACCTCTCATGTGCTCTGTTTCCCACTATGCTTTATTATTTTTCTCTCTACCTCTTGCTCTGTCTTTTGGGTGCATATATTTATATATGTGCATATTCATTTCATCATTTAAGTTATATATTTAATATCTTTGCTTATCATGCGTTCTGAGTTCAAATTCCGTCGAGGTCGACTTTGCCTTTCATCCTTTCGCGTTCGATAAATTAACGACCGGTTGTGTACTAGGGTCGATCTAATCGTCTGGTCCCTCCCCCAAAATTGCGGGCATTGTGCCTACAGTAGAAAAGAATATCTTTGTTTATCTCCAACATAGTTTCTTTCTTATTTCTTCTTTTCTTTGTTTGTCTGCTTCTCTCATTCATTCATTCATTCAATTATTCATTTCTTTCTTTCTTTCTCTTTTCCTTTTACTATCGCACCTCATTTCTCTCTATATATTAACTTTCTCTCTTCTAGGCTGTAGTTTCAGGTTCGGGATTTCTGGAACCACAGTTGACACTGGCTTACGTTTATTGTCCGATCCCCATATACTGCATTAATATTCCTCGCACTTTCCGTTGTGTTGTTGTCTTTGTTAATATCTTAATTTGCTCCTTTGTCACTTCCATTATAGCTTTGAAAAATAACTGCTGATATCGAACTGCATACTTCAAAACTCTCATTAAGAATAAGGTCAAAGTAAAATTACTACCTACCTTTCTTGCAAGTTGATACAGGTAAACTATCCAGTCCCCTCCGACTTTTAGTACATGTAATTGAAAAAAAAAACGCATTATTTATGGGATGAACCAATATATTCATACTTAGATACATAACAGATTGATACATTCATGACCCAATATTTATACACACATACACATGTATATACATAATCACACACACATATTCACACACACACATACACACACACACGCATACGCATACACGCACGCACACACTGTCACACACACACGCACACACGCACGCACACACTGTCACACACACTCACATATACATAGATTGATACATATACACATTTATATGTACACTTATGCATATGCATAACTACTTCCGCGTGTAGGTATGCATACTCACATATAACAGTGTAGATATATGGAGTATATTTATAAATGTAGACTTATATACGCACAAATTATTTGTTAATCTCCTGCATTGTTTTTATTCACTTTGAAATTTATGTACTTATTGTGTAAACAGTTCATAATTATCTCTTTTCTGCTGTTAAAAGTGTCATCCCCAGGAATTTCCAGTGCTTTATTAAACATAATAGAGAGCGGCGTAGTATATAATATAGGTAGATTTCTAATCTATATTATTTGATTTTATGCCATGCATATATTCGGAAAGTTATGTTGTGTGAGCGCGCCTTGTTTTGAAAAAGGAATTTTTATCCGAGTAGAAATCGCTTCTTTTTTTTAAGAAAAAATATTTCGGAGAATCAATGTAAAATTTAATGCTGTCTGTGTTAAAACATTGCATTTGTAGTGAGCAATTTCCGTTCAGAGGACAATATAATGGATCATGGAAATTATAGTTGGTTACTTCTTGGCATTATGCATGTCGTGTCATCTTTGTTGATGATGTTTTGAAATTAATATTTTCTATGTAATTGATACATTCATTATGCCCTTTCTAATTTAAGCATCATCGTAATACAAAACGTTCTTATTGAAGATCCTATTAACAACTGACAAGCTGGATATTCTGATTGATTTATTTTTCATTAGTCCATTGTTCATTTGTCGCGGATATTAAGGCAGCGAGCTGGCAGAAACGTTATCACACCGGCCGAAATGCTTAGCGATATTTCGTGTGTCTTCACGTTATGAGTTCAAATTCCGCCGAAGTCGACTTTGCCTTTCATCCTTTCGGGGTCGATAAATTAAGTACCTTTCGTATACTGGGTCCGATCGAATCGACTGACCACATTCCCCCAAATTTCTGGCCTTATGTCTTAGAGTAGAAAGGAATTTGTATTGGATGTTTGGAAAGTTTATGTAGCTTAAATTTTGTTTATGATACGAAAAATAAAGGCCTGTCTGTAATTCAAGCGTAAGCTCTTCAAAATTCACGTTCTTTGAATCGTTCGAAAATTTGACCGAAAGATTAAAGATTTCAAAGAATTTCAGTACTTTTAAGCGAGTTCAAGATTTCAAAGAAAATGAGCACTTTTCCCACGAATTCATTCGAAGTTGGCAGCTGAGGACTTATTTTGTTATATATACGCACAGTTGTGAACGTGTGGTAAGAAGCTTGCTTCCCATCCCTGTGGTTCCGGGATCAGTCCCACTGCGTGGCACTTTGGACGCGTGTCTTCTACTATACCCTCGGGCCGACAAAATCCTTTTGAGTCAATTTGGTACGCGGAAACCGAAAGATGCCCATCGTATATATGTGCGTGTGTGAGTCTGTGTGTGTATACATAGACAGGCACAGAGAGAGATAGGGAGAGAGAGAGAGAGAGAGAGAGAGAGAGAGAGAGAGAGAGAGAGAGAGAGAATGTGAGAGTATGCATGTGGTTCTCTGTGTGTATGCATACCCTCATGTTTGTATGAATCTATGCATTTTACCTAGTAAAACTATGAGTATTTACAATTAGTCATTTTGAAATATAACAAATGGCCATTGGATACCTATCTTTTCTCTCAGTTTTCTCTCTTTTCTTTTTGTGCTCTGTTCTTCTTCCTCTTTTTATTACCTATTCGCGTTCCTTCTCTTTTACTCTCCCTCTCGTTTCTTAATCCTTCCGTACCCTTCTCTGTGACATGCTTTCTGTTTCGCTTTCAAAATACTTACACAATGCCTCGACACTTATCGACATCTTGATGTCAGTTGTCTGTGACTTAATGAAATAAAGCTTTCCCTGATGATCTGTTCTGGTTAAGCATCCGAATTCACTAGGAACACACAAAGCAGTGTTCCAGGCAGCCATGATTGTGAAACATTCATGGAAAATAATTTGAAATTGCTTTCTCGTCATTTGCCACACACACACACGCACACACACACACACACACACACACACACACACATACACACACACACACACACACACATATATATACACGCATACATACATGCATATGTATATATACATATGTATATATATATGTATCAATCTATCTATATTGTATATATATATTTATATATATGTATATATATCTGCGTGAATCTAATTTCATATATACATATGCATAAATACTTATATATAGATATATATATATATGTACATATATATATATATATATATATATATATACATATATATGTATATATATACCTACACACACACACACATATATATATACACATACACACGCACACACACATGTGTATGTATGTCTGTGGAGGAGGGGGGCTTTATCATTATAATTGTTATCGGAATTTTTGGGTTCCATAAAAATTTAAGTGTTCTGTTTGGCACAATCTGCAAGAAGTATTCGCACCGCATTCTTTTTAGTCTTTCAAACGGCGTCGTATGGTTTTATGTTTGCTAGCGCAACTTCTGTTTATATAAAGACATCTATAAAATTATGATTGCAATAAACACACACTAACGTTAAACGATATCTAAAAGCATATGAAATTCTTACGTTCATATTGATTCTGGAATGAAAACATCAATAAATTGATTAAAAAATTAGATGCTTCAGGTATCAAATGATACTTTAATGAAGCAGTGAAATTAACAGACTTGACAAACCAGTTCTAACAATACATGGACAGTTCTAGTGTTTCCTTGAAGAAAAATGTTTCTAGAAAAACAGTAAGAAAAATAAAAGTTTAAAGAAAAGAATTGACGTATGCACTTAGTTGCAAAAGTATTTTTCATATGAATTTTAGCTCTGTTATTCACTTGAGAATATTGTATGGTAATATATATATATATATATATATATATATATATATATATATATATATATATATATATATATATATATTATTTATATCGGTAGAATGAAACTAATGCTTATGTAAAAATAAAATGGTGTATATTAATATATTTAATGTCTTCTTGCTATATAAGAAATGATAAGGAATAAATAAAATCACTGGAAAGTATTAAGTAAACAATAGTTTATATGTAGTTGTATTGTATTTCTTATTAAATGTAATCTGATAAAACATAATTATGAAAAAAGAAACACCGTATTGTTTAACTTTGCGATTGCAGAATGGTGATTCAAGTAATATGTAGGGTGAGATGCTAGGTAGGCAGTTAATACTGTACTATTACTGAAATTACTTTTGAGAAAACACAAAAATGTCTAAGGTATGCTTTTCGTTGTGGTATGAATGTTATAGATTATTCATAAACAATTACATTAGTAACATAATTACTCGTCTATATTCGCTTGGTAAAACAGAAATACATTAAGGATGCGCAAGTAGAAAAAGAAGTAAATGCTCATAATCTACCA
>NC_142930.1:43049244-43139244 GCF_046866305.1 Octopus bimaculoides | reverse complement strand
CAGTTCAAATGTGGTCGGACATCGGTGGAAACTGCTCCTATTTCCAGACAACCACATCATTCTATTGCTGATGACGACACCAACCATAAACTGGAAGCTGCCATTTTGGAGGATCGCCTCATAGCTATTCGACAACTAGCCCAAAACGTGAAGATAAGTGTTGGGTCCGAGCAAATAATCATTCATGACCATTTTCCCATGTGGAAGTTGTCTGCACGATGATTCCTCGGATGCTCACCCCTTTTCAGAAGTAGAAACGAGTAAGTCGCTCCCGGGCACTTTTGGCAGTGTGCCAAGGAAACGAGGACGCCTTTTCAAACGGGATGAAACATGCGTCCATTACTATGATCCTGAGATTAAAGTCCAGTCGAAGGAATGGACGCATGATAACTCACAACCACCAAAGAAGTCTCGTATCCAACCCTCAGCAGACAATGTGATGCTCACCGTCTTTTGGGCCAGTGCAGAATAGTGATGATGGATTTTCTGGAAAATGACACCGCAATTAACGGGGCATATAATGCTTCTCCGCTACAGAAATTGTAGGATGCCATCAAAGCAAAGAGGCGTGGCATGCTGACCAAAATCGTCTGCGTCCTCAACGTTCACGGTCAAGTTCACAATGCGCAAGTTGCCCAAATGAAAGCATACTCCAGAGGCTATGAAATCTTTCATGTCCTCTTTACTCTCCAGACCTCACATCATCTGACTCCCACCTCTCTCCGACCATGAAGTCTTTTTTGAAGGGGAAGGACTTTTCGAATGATAATGAACCTATTTCCGAGGTAATGTCTTAGCTCCAGGTGCAACCTACCGACTTCTAAATACGCGGGCTTCGCAGTTGCATAAATCGATGGGAGAAGGGTGTCACCATTGGTGGTGCCTATGTAGCAAAGGTATAATAATTATGCCAAGTTTTGTTTATCTCAGTTACTGGGAAGAGGGTCAGCGGAAATCTTTAATGAATATGCCGCGTATATACACAGCTGCAGTGAATACGTTTTCGACTCAATTGAGCAAAAGTCAAAATAACACTGACATCTCATTTTAACTGACATATTTACCAAAATTACATAGAAAATATCTTGAAATATTAAAGAGTAAATTTATTCAATAAAATCGTAATTGGCCTCAACCACGGCCTCCAGACAACATTGGAATCTCCTTCAAACCTTCAGGACGGTCTCCTTGTTTCAGCTGGTGAATACTACTGCAATTCTTGCCGTCAGTCTATCTTTGTTGTTACAAGTTGTTTTGGTTACTTGCCCAACTGCGCCACATACATAATAATTAAGAGGCTGTAGTCTGGAGAGATAGGTGGCCTGATGTTAGAGTTGATGTAGTCCCAGAAATTGTCTGACAGCCGTGACTGCATTCTCCTGCTTGTGCGGCATGGTGTAGATACCTGTTACCACATGTAGTGTCTTCTAATAGCGACTCTCTTGACCCAGGGCAACACTACTTCATGCAGGCACATGATGTACACCTCCGAGTTGAGTCTGAGACCGTGTTGGAAGATGAATGGAGGCATAACATAGCCATCTCTAGTGAGCACTCCAAACACCATGATGTTTACTGGATGTTTGATTTTTTGCACTTTCGGTACATGTTGTGGGGGCACAGCAAGCCAACGATTGTTCTGCGTGTTCACCATCTGATCCTGCCAGACATTTTCCTAGTCTGAGAAAAGCCAAAGCATGTTCAGTTGGACGAGATGCTTGTGTTTTCCCAAAATCGTCGTAGCGCGATCTTTCCTCTTGTCCTTAATGGCCTGGGATAAAAATTGGCCCTTTCTCATTTTGTATTATGAATAACGAATGTCTTCATGCACTACCCGCTTGATAAGAAAATCAGACACTCCCATGCCCCTGGTGACCTAATTGGCTTGGAGGGATCGTTGTCAATCGTAGCCTGAATCTCACAAAAATATCCAGTACATCTTTTCTCATCAGAACGATCCGAGTGAGTTTTTCTAGTTGCTGCACCTTCATAAAAACCATTAGACTCATACAACTTTCTCCGAATCATCTGCACTGTGCTCCGGTTGACAGCCAAACACTCTGAAATATTCGTATTGGCACTTCCGGCGCCAATGCCAAGCAGAACGGCGTGTCATTTCCGAATTTCCTGCTGAGCGAATTGCGTTATGGTACTGTTTTTCTCACACACGGTGCCCAACTGACCCTCCTATACTTTGTAGTCGACAAAATCAGAAACAAACTATGCGCGAAATAAAATTATGAAATGGCGACAATTTACCTATCGCACGCTGTATATGTATATAATAAATAATTTCATATCAATAGAGGAAAATATAGTATGGCATGCATATAATTTCTTTATAATACATACACGAGATGATATAATTCAATACCTCACAATACTAACTAAGCATGAGATGAGGGGAAATACACCATGCCTTATATTAGAAAATGAACATTGTGTACAAGTTCATACCTGTTTCTCATATGTATTCTTTTATCTCCTTTCCTTTTTTTAATATATATATTTACTCCCTACATGTATTCTTATATCATATTGTTAGTTTCACTACTGGCCATAAGCAATACTGAGGCATGTGTATGGATATCGTTAAATGACTATATATAGTTACTTTAAACTGCTGGAAAATGAGCGATAAAAAAAAATGCTAATTATTCCGTTGAGAGACGAAGAGTGCTATTTGCTTCAACTGTAATCACAGTTTTATATATAAAAGCTGGAAGGGCAAGTCGATTACATCGACCCCAGTGCTAAACTGGTACTTATGTTATAGACTCACCAATAGTTGAAAGGCAAAATCGACTGTAATGGAATTTGACTTCAAAATGTAAGAACGGATTAAATGCCACTGAACATTTTGGCCGTCGGGTTAACTAAACTGCCAGCCTGCTACCTTGCATGCGTAGTGTACTAACACAGACCAATTACAATAATATTGCAAAGTCCCTCCCACAATGCTATTTCTTATTTAAAGGAACAAAGCTATAATCTAAACAAAACAAGGCTGACCCAAATCCGTACATGGAAGTTAATAAGATTCGTAAAACATATTTAGAATAAAAATTTAGTACTGTTGCTTCAGGCAAAATGATTGAGTGTCTGGATGACAGTTTGACAGAATCAAAATCTGTTATCGAAATACACATCTTAATTTATGAATATGATTTTTATTGCATTTTATTATTAATGGATCTTATTTCAATTATATATCAACCATATTATTGTCGAACATACGAGGTGGTATAAAAAAATTCCCGGAATAGTTTTGTAGCGCGCCATCAGATGACAACAGACGATTACATACTCAGTGAGAGTTAGGAATGAACTTTATGAGACAGTGTGCCGAGTGACATCGTTATGTTTACTTCGCAGGTTGTGAAATTTGTTTTATCTGATCCCGTGTTGTTGTAATTTGAGGTTTGTCATGGACAGCAACACAGAACCAACGCGAAATTTTGGTTTAAACGTGAGAAGTCTGCTACAGAAGCATTGAGCGTGCTTTGGCAAGCTTTCAGCGACGAGGCAATGCGTCGTACACAACTTTTCGCATGGCATGGGCACTTCGAAATAGGAAGAACGCCTCTGGAAGACAATGCGCGATCTGGAAGACCTATAACGAATGTCACCTGCGGAAATGTGGCGCTGTGCATCGAGATTTCACCACACAATCGCCAGATCATCAATCGAGAATTACATTCGAAACGCTGGGTTACCATATTAACCGGCCAGAGCTATCGCTTTATTCTTATTTGTATGTATATATAGGATTCCACTTCTAGAAGCCATCTGATGCGACCTTCAGTATGAGTATGCCGATCGACCTCGTCCGGTAACGTCGTACTACCAATGGCGCGTCTTTGTCGTGAAGCGCTTCTACCCCCATTGAATTTTGGGATGGCTGAAACAACGGAACTGTTAACTGATGCGGAAAACGGTGGTCGAAACAGGTGTCTTGCTTCAAACGGCTAACAAGGATGCTGGCATAAGCAAAACACAAGTTTGCGAGTGGTTTTCACGCTTTAGGAATGGTGACATGTCGTTTGAAGACAAACTCCTTCAGGGTGACCGTTATCCCCCAGAACATATGAAAACATCATGAAAATTCCTGAACTGATCTTGTATGACCGTCACGCAAAATTTCACGGACTTGTTGATATGGCTGATGTGTCCTGGAGTTTCTATAAACGAATTTTGGGTGAGGACTTTCGAATGAAACCAGTTGCCGTAACATGTATGCCTCTCTTAATCACGGAAGCGTGTTATGAAATGAAAGAACAGTTGGAAATTGATCCTGACCTCGTTTTCAAAGGTCGTTACTTGTGACGAAAGCTGGCACAACGGAATTTACAGATGTGGAAGAGGTTAAGAAAAAACGACGGTGACGTTACATGACATCACTTTGCAAGATTTCCACCACTGTCTGGAATGGTGGAAAACGAGTCTGGACTGATGCATTGTTTCAAATGGGGAATAAAAAAGTAAACATTTAAAACTAACTGAATAGATTAATAATCCTAAATGTCGATTTCTTTTGGGTACCCTCTCGTATATGTATGTATGTATGTTTATATATGTATGTATGTATGTATGAATGTATGTATGTATGTATGTATGTATGTATGTATGTATCTATCTATCTATCTATCTATCTATCTATTTATATATACACAAAAGGATGCAGCGAGAGAGATTTTGACTATATGCGTGTGCGGAGTTGAGGATGTAAAAATGCTCGCGGCGTCATGAATATATTTATAGTAATGTAACGGATTCCCAAGTTTTTGATTTCCTATAACAGCATGAAATGTTGGATCATAGTTATCCACTTCTGAACGTCTTGATTGTTTTCCATTTTATATAGATATTACTACCAGTATTAGCAAGAAACAGAACTAGCTGTAATTTTTTATCACTTCACACAACATATGTAACTGGATCGTGTGACTATATGCACGCTAGCTATATCAAAATCTATATTAATCCAAGGAATTTTTTACGAGACATTATGTACGAAAATGTGCGCGATTTTCATGTAAGTGATCACATCAGAGTGCATGTGATACTTTCCCAAGCGTAAATGTTGCATTAATATAGTGAATAACAAGGGGATTCGGATATATTCGTTGTTCTAATATCATGACTGATTCGTCTTGCTTGAGGTTTTCAAATAAATCAGTTCTTTATTAATGGATGTATATATCATCACTATTGCAAATATTTACATGAGCGTATCCAATCGGGTATAGTTCACAATAAACACAAGTGATTCAATATATCTATTTCAGTTCAGTTTATTTAGTCTTTACCATCAGTCTTAATGATGATATTAACATAGCACATTGTTATATACTCTAGACTAAACTGCAAGTCGAAGTACAGCTAATATATTAATATAACTCTATATGCTCACATTTCCAGTCTTTTGGGTGTCTTATATTTTTCTCATTGAGCAATACTGACAAAAAAACCTCGAAGAGATAAACAGATATAATGATTCTAAGACATGCGTTTATATATTTGAAAATATCGGATATCAAATGTTAGCGGTAAATAACTGGCACTCAGTCGGTTACGACGACGAGGGTTCCAGATGATCCAATCAATGAAGTAACTTGCTCGTGAAATTAACTTGTAAGTGACAGAGAACTCCACAGACACACATACCCTTAACACAATTCTCGGAGAAATTTATCTTGACACGGAATGTGACAAGGCTAGCCCTTTGAATGACAGCTCATGACTGGAGCAATGTGAAATGAAGTGCATAGTTCAAAGACACAACGCGTTGCTTGGAATCGAACTGCCGACGTTCGACCGTGAGCCGATTTCGCTAATCACAAAGCCAAGCGCCTTCACAAATATTAGCATTAAACAAGTATTATAAAAACTGTCTATGATCATGCATTTATTAAATTTAAATCACAAATTTCGTCTTGTCTACACTGATTAATTTCAATTTTTGTTAGCTGATACGCTACGTTTAGTGTATATATTGTCTATTGCTTCTACTCCGCAAAAAGTCTATCATAGAAAAAAAAAAACCCAAATATGAAGTCATTAATTTAAATCAACGAAAGATTCGCATAATACACGTAAATAATTACTATAATGTTGTGAACGATCACTCCAATAACAATTAAAAACAGTGAATCGTCACTCTACTAATTAGCTTACAACTGCGAACCATTAACGGATGTAATAAATCAAAATAGTGAAGGTCTCGCTAACAGTTAGTTAACAAATTAGTTTGGAATTAAGATGAAAACTACTAAATAAAATTATGTCTAATGTACTTCGAGGAATCTAATGTTTTAACATATTTTAGTAATCTTGCCTCAAAAGCAGGAGCAGTTTTTATAAATTTACTCTATTGGTCGATATCACTTTAGCTAAGAGAGAGACATATATTTTGTTTTATTTCCCTAGGTAGCATGTAAAGTAAAGTGTTCAGCGCTCAAATGTTAAGCACAGTGTTTTTCAATTGCAACGTATGTATTATAGAACCTACACTCGGAATTGATAGAAAGAAGTTCAAAGAATATTGTGTTAGAATTTTGCTATAGTCCAAATTTTGCAGTAGTTGTTATAGATCCGGACACTGGTATATCACGGTTTTATGTCGGGGGTAATTCGTAAATGGGCATAGCTTTTTTATTAACTGCCATAGGTTATTCAAAGAGAATCTCTTCTACTATAATCATTGTTCTCTTCACATGCGGGGAGAGTGGGTGTTCATCTACGCAGAAGGACATGATACAATCGAAAACGTTATTGTAAATAAATGAATGGAGTTTAAAGAAGGGGAAAGCAGCATTGTAGACAAACTACGCAATAGGAGAATTCAGCTGCCTGGGATTCCTAGCAAGAGGACGAAATGATTCCCGCGGAGACACAACTAAAAAATTGTGAGCTTTCTGTACCGTCAGAGTCCATTACAAAGAATGAGAAGATTTGACATCAAAAAGGGTGTGCAAAGTGGGTATAATCAGCACATGGCAACAGTTCGAAATGTGAGAAGTATAGAAGTTTTCTTGACTCTGGTGAACACGTTTCAAGCGAAAGAAGTCACGATTTTTCCCCGATTTGGTGACAGGTGTTAACATGATAATATGTTCATGAAACAAGAAAAAAAAATTCAGGTTTACAACATTTTTCAATAGTCTAAATTACAAACCAGCGATGGGCGCCGAAAGCAATGAGATTGCTTAGGGGAATATTTTCTGTAAAGTGGTTGCACCGAGAACAGGGAGTAGTGAATTCAGATATTGTAAGAAAGATAAAACACATAGAAGTCTTGAGGAAGAAAGATGTACAAGACTCTGACAAACGTTACGACCGTACGCATCTTCGGTAGCAAATCGGACAATTGGAAAATTTTGGTTTGTCAGTTTCTCCCTCATTCGAGGTAAAGTCCAGATGTGGCGCACTCCGACGCGCCTCTTCGATTAATTGAAAGCCATTCTTCGGAAATAAAAATTGATGACAAAGAGGAAGTGTAAGGAATTGTGAAATAGTGGGCAAAATTGTTCAGGTCTTCAAATTTTAAAGACATTTCGAGATTTTGTTTAAGCTTCTGTTCCACAATATTTCAATAGTACTTTTGTATAGACGGAAAGTCTACATACCAATAAGAGCTATTTGTACGATATACGAGGTGGTGCTGAAAAGGTCCTGATTTTAAGGGTATCGCTAAAGGTCCAACATTCTTGGTTCTATTGCAGGACTTAGAGAACCTGAAGGACTACTGAAATAAGTGTGTGAATCTGTGAAGGGAATATACTGAATAAAATCATAATTAACTGATCATCCTGTATTTTCTTTTACCCAACTCAGGTACTTTTCAGTACCTCCTCGTATGTATTATAATGATAATTCCAAATTTTGGTACTAAGCTAGCAATTTCGGTAGAGGGAACAAATCAATTACATCGACCCCAGTGTTCACATTGTACTTATTTTAACGAGCCCGAAAGGGATGAAAGGCAGATTCGACTTTAGCGGAATTTGGAGCCTGAACGAAATGCCATTAGGTATTTTGCCCGACATGTTAACGATTCTGTCAGTTAGTCACCCTTATGTCATATAATAATAGTAGGAAAAACACAAAAACTTAACCATCATTTACTGTCCTTTCAGTATAAATCTCGTATTATTCAGAATGAAAATATGTATTGTTATCACGAATAATTATCATTTTTGTTATCATGCCCTGGGACGTAAAACGCACGAATGATAGTTATGCACATTTTTAATGCCGTCTGGGATAACATAATCCAAAATATATGTCCTTTGAGTATTATGAATCTAGCTTGTAATTTACAGGTGTGTAGCCGCTCTTCAACATAATCAGCAACAACATTGATAGTCTATTATCTGGCGGTGATATAATGTTCACTTCATCAGAAATATCTTATCGCTTGCAATCTCTTAAAAAAAAACATATGTGAATATTTAGAGTTTACGAAAATGATTATATAAGGCAAACATCTCAAAAAGAAATAGATGCAATCATTTTGTAATATTTAGTTCTAGAAGAAAAATTATGTCTTTCGATACGTATAATTACTTAACCTAGTATTTAGTAGATGTGCCTTGTGCAGGCTTAAATCTGATTGGGTGCAGTGATCGTGAGTAGTTTCCACATACATAAAACGGTATAACGAAGAGATGTCTTTTTACTTTTAACATGTATGTATTTATTTATGCACATACACACACGCACGCTTACACACGCGCACACACACACACGCAAACACAGAGACACAGACACACACATACGTACACACACTGACACAGACACACACACGCAAGCCCAAATATATATATATATATATATATATATATATATATATATATATATATATATATATATACTTTCACACTGGTATGTATATATGTATATATGTGTGTATATTTGTGCATGTCCGTGGGCGTGAAGGGTTGTAATATTTGGTATTTGAAATGTAGGAATTTTTCCCAACGTATTGTAACCTTTGGGCTAGAATTTTTAAAATATTAAATGCAATTCCTGAAGAACTTAGGAATTTTACCAAATGGAAATATATCACGAGTACTCACACATATACACACAAATATCAACATACAATCACACATAGTCACACACAGTATTCAAAGCCACGCACATATAGATATATTGCCACATATATACACACACATATCTATGTATATTAAAATATACTCCTTAATGTATGCCATATTATTTCTCTTTGCGTGAATATTTATAATTTCAATGACTACTTGTAGCTAAATTCTATTACTCATCTTACATATTCACGAATAATTTCTGTTGTCTATATACATTCTGATTGATGTTAAGTAAATGTTGAGTCCCATGATTCAGCAGTATTTCAGTGAATATAAACTTTATGCCGTGAAACAATATCCTTCTAAGCAACTATTATTGAAGTGAGATAAAATAGCGTGTTTTCTGTGATTTATATCAATTTATATGACACATAAATATTTAATCAAAATACATGGTCTAGACTTTAATCTATAAATATCCATTAACTTGATGTTGCTTGATAACCTCTGCTAGACATCTTGAAGGTAATGAAATGAAAGTTATTCTCTTTAAACACAATCACAAATATTTATGCAAAAGCATTTTACTCTGGAAATAATACACAACATATTCTAAATTTAATTAAAATAATTCGTTTGTTTTCTGCTCTCTTTCACAGGAAGCTGGATTACACGGTTCAAATATTTAACCCAATGGTAAACAGCTAGATCTGTTTCGAAAACAATGGTGATTAATGAACACTAACATTTCTAAGGAAACTCTCTCAGAAAACGTAAGTATATTGACTAAACGTATTCAATTCAGCATTAATTTCGTATGCAGGTTACCTGCTGAAAACAGTATCGATAATCTTGCTGGTCGATGATTTTCGGCTGAAAGGAAAATCGTGATGGAAAACCAAACGCAATAAGATATGCTGTTGCATGTAGTGGTTAATGCGCAATGCTTAAACAAATGTTTAGTACAAGGATATCAGTTGCGAGTTACACTGTGAATGCATTGATTCAAAGTGTAAGTTTGTTGGGTGAACTGAGTTGAGTACGTGTTTGTATGTGTGAGTGGTGTGTGCGCGCGTGTATGTGTGTATATGTGTGTGTTGACATGTGTGTATGCGTGCGTGTGTATGTGTGAATGTCTGTGTGTTGAAATGTGTTTGTGCGTGTGTATGTGTGTGTGTTTTGACATGTGTTTGTGCGTGCGTGTGTATGTACGTGCTGACATGTGTTTGTGCGTGAGTGTGTATGTGTGTGTGTTGACATGTGTTTGTGCGTGCGTGCGTGTTGATATGTGTTTGTGCGTGTGTGTGTATGCGTGTGTATTGACATGTGTTTGTTCGTGCGTGTGCATGTTTGTGTGTTGAAATTTGATTGTGCGTGCGTGTAACACAAATATTGTCCTATGCTTAGGCTAAAATATACCGACGTCACTCATTATTCAGAATTGTGGAAGTGCAACATTATAGAGTGTGATGTGTGCGCATCTAAGTATGTAAAGAGGTGAAGATTCTTCAGTTGAAGGGACTTGTACTACCTAGGTGTTTTGGGGGTATGTTAGCTTAGATGCTTGCCACATAGTTCTGAGTTCAGCAATGCATCCGCGACCCTTCTTAATTTCTACAAAATCCTCTACACTCCATCTTTCTTATTTGGTATACTTTGTTTCTAACGTTTATTTTCTGGATGCTTGAATATATATGACAGCTTTTCCGGAACAATCTATCCTTGAAGATATGAACTGAGGTGCATGTCCTTGGTAATGTGCAAATGATGCAGTATATGGACAGATGGATCCTGAGAAATCAAAAACGGTATCGTCTGTATGAGAGCATTTATTATCAGGAATAACAAGAACTTAATTCATAGAAACCAGAAATAATAAAGTCGAACGCTGTGGTAAACCATAGTTGCTAAAGATATTGTCACTTGAGCCATGCAGCAATGTATAACTCCTGCAATGCAGGTAAACTTGATTTACATGAAATGAGTGACGAACTTTTGTCATAGTTAAATTTGTCTCGTACCTGACACGTCTAAACATTTGTGAATACCAATTCAAATGATGCATGATAAGAGAATCAACGAGATTGATCTGCTTCTCTGAGGTACATGTCACTGGTTATACAAAGTGTGATTCATCCGTGTCTTAGATAGATGCGTTCGGATAGGGAGTAAGATGGTCAATAACAGTAATGGAAATGAAACATTGACATTGTTAATATAGAAATAGTCAATATCTTTTCGATCATATCAAGCCTAAAATGCTGAAACATGTATAGTAAGCTAGGCAAATCTCAGAAGAATTAAGTGATAATTATAAGGTATATAGCGACAAACTAAACGAAAGAAATAAAAACATGAGATTTGCAGTCGTTTTCTGAATTAGTCTCTCCAGTTTGATTAATAAATTCAGAAAACAGAAGCGACAATGTGTAGATTACTAATTGACATTTTATTATCACACATTGGGGTTATAAATAAATTTCCCCAAGCTATGTATATATGCGTGTGTGGGGTGGGGGGCGGGGTGGTGGTGGTGGTGGTGCATGAGTGCGTGTGCGTACGTGCGCGCGCGCGGGTGTGGTTGTAGGTGTATGTGTGTGTGTGTGTCTCTCTCTCTCTCTCTCTCTCTCTCTGTATATATATATATATATATATATATATATATATACGTATATTTATATATATATATAAGATGCTTATGAGAATTTATGGAACAAGTATCCTATACAATCTCAGCAAACTATTAAAGATGGAGAAGAGATGTTAGAAATTCGAAAAGAATTAAATCCATGCATACGATCGTTTCAAACAGCAATATTAACATGTAAATAACATGGTAGGAAAAATTAGAAATTAAACTAATTAAAATCAAATTAATTACATATTACTCTTCTTCTCACCGCGTAAAAATATTACATCAAAAATGTTATATTATTGTTACAATAGTCTTTATTTAGTGAATATCACATAACATATTCGGATACACATATTATCCCTATGAAAGATTAAGAGCATGCGAAGATATTGTGGTTGTGTCTAGTTACATTTCTTAAGATCATAGAGCGTAGTTGTGGGACGATTACAGTATAGTCCGTAGAAATGAGAGTATGAATATAAGTTTTCCGATGACGATAGGTACTACGAACTCTACTATAGTCATCCCAGGAATATAGTCTATGAACTTAAGAAACATAAATTTTTCGAAGCAAGCCTAGCTATGCATTAAAATATCTATAAATTCCATGTATCAATTATTATTATAATAATAATAATAATTATTATTATTATTATTGTTATTATTATTATTATTATTATTATTATTATTATTATTATTATTATTATTGTTCAGTAGTTTTATTTTTATAACGTGCTTTCACTTCACTACCGAGCGCAGCTCTGTGCGCCTTGGGTATGTGCTGTGGTTTGCTGTGGTGCTCTTATGTTTACTGTATTGAAAGTGTTTTGCGTAGAATGTGTGCAGTACGCAGTAGTGCAATTTTCTGTAAGTTATATATATTTGTAAGTCCTGGTGTTTTTGTTATGTATTTGTCTGAATATTTTTTTATTATACCTAAGGCACCTACTATGATAGGAATTGTTTCTGTTTTTAGATTCCACATTCGAGTTATCTCTATTTCCAGGTGTTTGTATTTTGAAAGTTTTTCCATTTCTTTTAGAGAAACGTTGTCATCTGCTGGTATTGATACATCAATTAGAAAGCATTTTTTTTCTTCATGATCTTTGACAACTATATCTGGTCTATTTGCCTTAATTTCTCTATCTGCGTGTATTGGCATATCCCAGAGTATGGTTGCTTTCTCGTTTTCTGTGACCTTTTCTGGCGTGTGTTTATACCATATTTTTTCTGTTGTTATTCCATAGTGTTGGCATAGCTTCCAGTGTATATAGGTCCCAGCTCTGTCGTGTCTGTGAATATATTCCTTCTTAGGCAGGACTGGGTAGCCAGAGATAATATGATTTATTGTTTCTTGTCCATCTCCACATATTCTACAGTTACTTGTTATATTTCTTTTCATTATGTGTTTTTGGTAATTTCTGGTGGGGAGGCTCTGGTCTTGTGTAGCAATTACAAATCCTTCAGTCTCTGCTTTGAGTCCTGAGCTTCTCAGACATTGCTGGGATTTTTCTCTGTCTATTTCTTTCGCATTTAGTTTAGCCCAGTATTTACCATGTAGGGGCTTTTCTTGCCATCGTTTTATCATGGTCCGTTGCTGTTCTAGTTTTAGTTTGGATTTCATTTGTTTTATAGCTTCTTCTTCTTCTTCTTCTTCTTCTTCTTCTTCTTCTTCTTCTTCTTCTTCTTCTTCTTCTTCCTCTTCTTCTTCTTCTTCTTCTTCTTCTTCTTCTTCTTCTTCTTCTTCTTCTTCTTCGTATTTGTTAGGTAGATTGATTTCTTGTTTGTATTTGTCAGCTTCCTTAAATATTGAAAACAGTTTTTTGTTTTGCTCGTGTTTTGTGGCTATTTGTATTAGTCTCCCTTGCTTCTGGAGTAGGTATTTTTGCAGTCCTATGGTGGTTATTTTATAATAGTTTTCTAGCTGTATAAGACCCCTGTCACCTTCTGTGCGTTGTATATATAGCCTTTCTATGTCAGATTTTGGGTGGTGCATTCTATATCCTGTCATTATTTTTCTTGTTTTCCTGTCTATTTTATATAGTTCGTTTAGTGTCCAGTTAAGGATGTTGTAGCTGTAGCTTATAACTGGGACAGCTAAAGTGTTGACACCCATTATCTTGTTTTTAGCATTGAGCTCTGTTTTTAGTATTTATCTAACTCGTCTATAGTACTCTTTCTTTATTTTTTCTTTCATTTGCGTGTGTTGTATCCTATCTAGTTCATTGACTCCTAAATACTTATATGGTTGACTTTCGTCTAGTTCTCTTATTTCATTGGCTTTATCTAGTGTTATATTGCTACTTTTAACTAATTTTCCTCTTTTCAGGGTTGATTTGGCACATTTTTCTAATCCGAATTTCATATCTATTTCCTTGGTAAAGCCGTGTACCGTATGTAGTAGTGGTTCTAGCTCTTTGTCGTTTTTTGCATATAATTTTAGGTCATCCATATATAGAAGGTGGCTGACTGTTTTTCCGTAGCATTTGTAACCGCATCCAGTTCTATTTAGCAATTCTGTTAAAGGTGTGAGTGCCAGGCAGAACAGGAGTGGAGAGAGCGTGTCTCCCTGGAATATTCCTCTTCCAATGGGGATGGCTTTCGTTTTCACAAGTCCCTCTTTTGTTTGGAGCTGTAGCACTGTCTGCCATTTGTTCATTGAGTGCCCTATGTATTTCATAATAATTGATGCCACCTTGTTTATGGCTAGCGTTTCCAGAATCCACGTGTGGGGAACACTGTCGAAGGCCTTTTGGTATTCCACCCAGGCCATACTGAGCCCTTTCTTCTTTCTGCGGCTGTCTTCAGTTATGGCTTTATTGATCAATAATTGATCTTTACAGCCGTATGAGCCCTTGCAGCATCCCTTCTGCTCTTCTGGAAACAGGTTGTTATTTTCCAGGTGCTTACTCAATCTCTGCGATATTATTGCAGTAAAGGCTTTGTAGATCGTAGGGAGACAGGTTATAGGTCCATAGTTTTGTGGCTTCTCCGTTTCCGTGGATTTGTGGATTAAGATGGTTTTCCCTTTTGTGAGCCATTCAGGCATTGTCTCTGGATCTGCTAGTATGTTGTTAAAGTTTTCTGCCAGCTTTTTATGCATTCCTGGCAGGTGTTTTAACCAGAAATTGGGGATCTTGTCGTGTCCAGGTGCCTTCCAGTTGCTTAGTCTTTGCAGTGTCTGGGTGACCTCTTCAGTTGTTATAGGGGCCCAGAGTTGCTCAGGTGCTAAGTTCGTTGTTTTAATGGTCCTTTTCTGGGGTTGTTGCTTCACCGACCATATTTGTTTCCAGAATTTCTCTAGTTCTTCTGCTGTTGGTGCTGAAGTAATGTCTATTTTATTTTTACCCAGTTCTTGGTAGAGTTTTCTGGGGTTGGATTTGAAATGTTTGTTTTGTTCAAAGAAACGTTGGCGTTTCTCATACCGGCGGATCCTTTGTGCTTTGGCAAGGATGTCTTGCTTTAGTTTTTCTTTTATTATTATTATTATTATTATTATTATTATTATTATTATTATTATTATTATTATGGAGGTGGTGATCTGGCAGAATCGTTAGCTTACTCTTCATCTTTCATAAGGATAATATATATGTATATATATATATATATATAGTGAGTTCAAACAAGAAAAACGACAAAAAAATGAGGACGTGATACAGATATTGTGTTACTGGACGCTCAGGAATGGAAAGAAAGAGAATTTGACGTTTCGAGCGGAGCTCTTCGTCGGAAATATAGGAAAGATCAAAGAAGGGAAGACGGAGGAAGAAAAAATCCCCAACGATATACACGAGATTACATTGTGAAATATATATATATATAATCCAAATATATTATGTGATACTCACTCCATCACGTCTTCTGTAGCTATAACGATATTACTTTTTCGATGTATTCTTTTGTCGCACAGGGGAATACAGTAATATGTAATTAATTTCATTTTATTTAAATTAGTTTCTATTTTTTCTTACATGTTATTTACATATTAATATTGCTGTTTGAAACGATCGTATGCATGGATTAATTTCTTTTCAAACTTCTAATATCTTCACTATTCCACCATTAACAGTTTGTTGAGTTTCTATAGCATACTTCATCGATAAATTCTCATAACACACTTTATACTTGTAGCATTTTTATATTCGCAAAATTCTCACAACAGTAAGCTACCAATGAAATACAAAGAATTTTATTAGAAATTGACCTTTAGAACCCTAGAAAGTAAAGGATGAAATATAACTCAACTTTCTCTCTCTGTCTCTCTGTCTCTCTCTCTCTCTCTCTCACATACACACACACGCATATATATATATATATATATATATATATATATATATATATATATATATATATATGTATGTGTGTGTGTGTGTGTGTGTGTGTGTGTAAGGAAAAAAGTCAAGGTAGAAAATGCTAAAATAATTTTATCATAAAAAAACATTTTAGTACCGGTTTCAGTCAGTGTGACATATTAAACTCTGAGTATGGAGAACAATTAAAGTTTGGAAAAATGAAATTAAATGTTTCTAAAAGAATATTTGCATAGTATTCAAATACAAGGAGCATTTCCCTTGTTTTGGCCTGTTTCTGTCTCTTTTGTTTACTCTTGTGGGTTCGATATTGTTGTGAATTCTTGGCAGAGAAGAAGAAGAAGAAGAAGAAGAAGAAGAAGAAGAAGAAGAAGAAGAAGAAGAATTGGAATTTTAACTAGTAGTACAAGTTAATATGATTTCTCTTATGTTTTAACAGAGCGAGAATATGTAAGAAATCCATGTTGTCACTATCCTAGCTATGAATAGACTGAAGGTGGCATTGCATTTAAATTGATGTAATTATTGCATTGTTCAATTAAACGAAGTCGTTTGAAACAGTCGTATTATTATCCTGTTGCTCATTTTGAGCAAACTCGCGCATATATATGTATATATATATATATATATATATATATATATATATATATATATATATATATATATATATATATATATATATATATATATATATATATATATATACATATATACATATATATATATATATACATATATATATATATATATTTATATAAATAAGGATAAGATCGATATTTAAAATATTGATTTTATCAAGTAGCCAGCATGGGAATAAAAACCATCAAAGGTAATAATTATTTTAAATTATAATACAGGGTATCTAAGAGATACCGCCACGCTGAAAATTAGCAGTCAAATCCTGACTCTAAACCACAATAAATGTCCACATAGCACAAGGAGCGAAGACGAAGACAAAATAAACCAGTAAAAATAACAAGATAATTCCAGATCCCGGATTTCTGGCTTTGCATAAATTATGCTTTGCCTTCATCGGTGGAATATACTCAAACACATAAATACAAATATATGCAGGATTTGACTGCTATTTTTCAGCGTGGCTGTATCTCTTAGATACCCTGTATTATAATTTTAAATAATTATTACCTTTGATGGTTTTTATTCCCACTTGATAAAATCAATATTTTAAATATCGATCTTATCCTTATTTATATAAATTTGTTTTGTCAATGTATTTACTGCGCTGATATTCTGTCCGTATCGCACGAGGAGTTTTTAGGCGGGCTATTTAAGCTAGTCGTGTACATACGTGCATATATATGTGTGTATACGTCCGTATATGTAAGTATACTGTTTATAAACATATATTTGTATTTATGTGCTTGAGTATATTCCACCGATGAAGGCAAAGCATAATTTATGCAAAGCCAGAAATCCAGGACCTGGAATTATCTTGTTATTTTACTGGTTTATTTTGTCTTCGTCTTCGCTCCTTGTGCTATGTGGACATTTATTGTGGTTTAGAGTCAGGATTTGACTGCTATTTTTCAGCGTGGCGGTATCTCTTAGATACCCTGTATTATAATTATATATATATATATATATATATATATATATATATATATATATATATATATATATATATATACGAGTCTGTAATTAAATTGAAGTACTATATCCCATTCCCAATTGCATGGATTATAATTGAGAAAATAAATATTACCTAGACGGTAATTAATCGAAGACCATTAATTTGCATTTATTCAATTATTCACTAGGTAGCACTTATAGTCGACTCTTGTGTACCGTCTTGAAGTGTCGAATTGAAATAAAAGTATAATAGTTTACAGAATCGATTGCGGTGTCTTACGTGACCTCTAATGATGCTAATCATTGCCACTTTGCTACTAATTGTGAGTTGATCAATATATTTGTCACCTTTTCCTGACAAGTGTTCTTTCATATTTAACAATGTAATTTCATGATTTAAGTATAATGCTTATCAGTATATAATAAATGATATTATAAGGAGTTAACAGAAATTATGATATTAGTTTACAAGTGATTTATTAATAGGTAGTCTAGTCATTAATTACCGGGATAACTATTAACTGGATTTGAGAACGGATAAATGAGAATATGAAATATGACATTTACGAAATATCATTTCAAAAGAGACAATGTGTTGTTGCTAAATATAATCGTATCTTTCTTGTCTACTCATTTGTTAGAGGTATGTTGGGTAATGCAGTTGTACATGCGATAATATATTTCGATATCTGGTCGGTATAAGAATTTGTATGAAGATGGTTATACTCAATCTAAGAATACATCAGAATAAATGTAGTACATGAAACAACAATACGAAACACTTTTTTTTTTTATGTTGAAGAGAGATATAAACGATCGATTCTAATTCAGGCAAAACTGCAATTCGAGAGAGATAGTGAGATAGAGAAGCAGAGAAAGAGGGAGAGAGAAACACTGAGAGAATGTGTGTGTGTGTGTGTGTGTGTGTGTGTGTGTGTGTGTGTGTGTGTGTGTGGACAGAAAGACTACATTGAAATTGCCTTTGGAAACTAAAAAAATATGTTTCGATCAGAAGCTTCCTTCAAAATAAACTTGGCAGAGTATCACAGTCTTTCTATTCGGGAAGTTAGTAGCAACTCATGAACAAGCACAAGACAATATTAGCATCACAGGTAAACGGGAAGCAGTAGGAGTGTTTATGTCGGTACATCCGTTTGTATCTGCGTGTGTGTGATATAGACTACTGTGTTATATCCTTGCTGTTCTTCTCTTATTTTGAGCATTTAGTCAATATTAGAAGTAAGCATGTTAAGTTTAGTTTCATCGAAAATACTTGGTTTGGAGGTACTCTTTTCTTTCCCCTATTTTTATGACGTTCATCGACATTTATACAGCCAACCACAGGGACTTACACATCAACATAAATAACGGACTATTGAGCATCTACACATAAAAACAGTGCTTTATTGATTGATTCCTTAATTGCATATAGCATCAATAACAAACTATTCACACACACACACAAACGTATTTATATACACTTATATATATGTATGTATTTCTAGATTTAAGTATAAATGAAAAACAAAGCGTTTCGTATCACCTGAAAAAGACATTTAATTTAGCTAGAGAAAGTAGACACTCTTTTACACTTTTAGAGCTGTTTCTAGAATAACAAGGCTTGGGGATAATGTTGACGAAAACCCTTTATATATGGATATAAATGCATTTATACGTATATACATATGCTTATATATATATATATATATATATATATATATATATATATATATATATATATATATATATATATATATATAGTTTTAGGGAAAATAACCAAGTTTCAAGAACTCATCGATGAGAATCCACTATCACATATAGAAAAATTAACAATTAAAGCACAATAAATAAGTATAATATAAAACTATATGTGATAGTGGATTTTCATCGATGAGTTCTTGAAACTTGGTTATTTTCCCTAAAACTATATATTTTATATATATTTTATCTATAAAGCTCAATTTAATTTTGATTTTTAATAAGTTGATTTTAATTGAGTTTTTACCTGTAATTTTGGATTTTGTCCCTAATATTATTATTATTATATATATATATATATATATATATATACATAGACTCATATGCCTGTATGTGTGTGTGTGTGTGTGTGTGTGTGTGTGTCTATGTATATCCTTTCACTTCATTCTAGTTGCTTCTGATAACATATAAGCCAGTGCAGCCTGTTGCAAATTCAGGAAGTCTGAAATTAACCATCAACGATACCGGCCAGTTAAATAACGATACAAGTTTACGTTTGACACACTGCAAGGTGAAATGCAAAACACGTTTAAGTGTAGATAAATTGAATAATGCCAACGATCATTTAAAAGTTGGATGACGGAGACACCATATTCATTGTATATATATTTTTTCTGAGAGAAGGAAAATTGTGATGTAATTCCTACGACTTCCAATGGTATAGATCAGTTCATATTTTTGTATGCAACATTTTCTTATGAGGTATAAGCATCGCTCGGTTTTTAAACATATCATTTAAAATCTCTATTATCACTTGCATATTGTTACTGGCTTCACCCGGCAATGGTAAATCTTGCCATGAATCGTAGCTGGTGTCATATTATCCTTTACTGGCCATTACCTCCTGGGTCTCATACGAGGTATTAATCGCAGAGATTCAGAAAGTGGTACATGTCTTGCACAACTGTTTATCATTATACTCGAATGATATATATATATATATATGACCGTTTATGATGACTTGATATCTTATTCTATCAACTGGAGTTGCTGTGGCGATAGAAGAGTGACGACATGTTCGCACATCCAATTGGAAGTGCAGTCAGTTAAAATTTTCGTCTGTTAGATATGTTTTGAAACATGTAGGTTTGCATCGGGAATTTTTCTCGGAGAGAGGTCATAGTTTGGGTAGTCATAAATATCATTGACAACGAGTAAACAGGAGAGAGAAATCATGTGTGAAGAAGGAGTAATACATCACTATACACATTTGTAACTGGCCGAAACTAATGATACTGAATTTGCACGTTCTTGCTATGAAAGTAAAGGAGTTAAATACCTTGGATTGTGCATAATTTTTCCAATAGATTTGATGTCTTAATATGAATATATGAATTAAAATGTCAAGACCTTAAGTGACAGGCCAGATTTTCGGTATATAACAGGTCCACTTTCAATCACATTCAATGCAATGTCTTAAACCCAGAACCAGGTCAATACACATGATTTATGTTCGCTCACTGATATCTGGTCTTGCAATCATATAAGCGAATCTCCATCACTTCTCTCGTGTCTACGTAGCTTTTTCTAATCATACTCTCGTCTTGTTGAACTGAAATAATTTCCGATTGAAAGGCACGAGGAAGATCTTTCTGTCTGGTCCATCCTATCTGATTTCATATCTGCACCTCGATTGTGCAATAGATGATGTCCCATTCTCCAATGGGACATGGTGTAATTTAAAAGAAATCTTTATCTTCTCTTGTTATCATGTTCTCAAACATATAACGGATGACACTTTGATTTTTCACGAGATGGTCTATAATATTTCTTTTTCTGAAACGTGTTGTAGATAGACTTTGTCAATTGCTCTTTTCTATAATGCATGCTTTAAGTTGTTACATATTATTGTATAAGCCTCAGGTACATAAATTTTCCACACAGTTCATTCTTTTTCATAAAATATACTTTTTTTAAAACGCTGCTTTATAATATTGCTAAGAAAAGTGAGAAAAATGGCTTCACAGTTTTTGAACTACAATTAAATATTGTTTTTTTCTCTCCATTTCCCCATATCTTTTCCTCATTTTGAAAGTTCAGATAAAAATATATAAAACCCCTTTCATTTTTATATTAAATCTTAGATACAAAAATATTATGCTATAAATATTTTCATAATTTTGTAGGTTTTGCATTGCATCGTAAGCAGTAGCTTAGAAATCCATTCCTTATTTTCTTTATTCTGCTTCCTTAAAAGACGCATTATAGCAGCGTGTTTAAATTGGACAATATATATAAAAAGCAGTAAAATTAAGGAGAATTATCAATGAAGTGCCCAATTAATATGTCAAATGGAATCCAACAAATGTGAATTGATATGTCAGAATGAAAATAAATGAGACAACAATAGGATATATTTAAATATACAACCTTAGATATAAATGTCGTGACGACATGCATTTTATTTTGTCAAAATCAAAATTTTCCAAGTGTAAAGGCGCACAATTACTCGTGCATGAACACAAACACACGGCTAACATACACAAACACACTCCATATTCAAAAACACACGCACTGTAATAAATTTCCCATCACCTCCTACACAGTTGCAAAAGTGTACATATACAACTATGCATTAGACACATAAATTTGAATTTTAATATATCCATGTAGTTCTTGTTGCTGTGTGTGTGTGTGTGTGCATACATGCATATACATATAATATATATATATATATATACGCACACACGCATATATATATATATATATATATATATATATATATATATATATATATAGGTATATATATGGTGGTTGTCTACTCCTTAAACAGAGTTTGACCACCTCCTGCACCTACACCTTAGCCCTTTCATGGCGTCTGATGTGGCTTTTTAAACCAGACAGTGTTTTGAAGAAACACCCACACAGATTGCACCTCTGATTTGCACTACCAATACCTGCAAGTAAGTTCTGCTCATTGTGGATCCTAACATGTCTTTTAAGATCCCCATTGGATTTGCAAACCCTCTGGCACACACCACATTCAAACGTGTGCACAGACATATAATCATGTATGTGTACGTGTGTATATATATATACATATACATACTTACATATATATATATATATATATATATATATATATATATATATATATATATATATATATATATATATATAAATATTATTTATAAAAAAATATATAGATATGCATATACGCATGCTTAATTGGATGTATGTATATTTTTATGCACAGATATATTAATGCATAAATTTCTTTATATATTCATATGCGAAAGTATTTATGAATATGTATGGGTGCATATTTGTGTATGGGTGTTTTTATATATGGAAATATATGTGTGTATCTGGGTATGTGTATGTATATGTATATATATGTATGTATATATATATATATATATATATATATATATATATATATATATATATATATATATATATATATGCGAGTAAAAATAAATACAAAAAAGGTGGGTTTTTTTGTATGATTGTGTATAGAGGAATATATTATTTTGCTTAAAAGAGTTCCAACACTGTCTGTTTTTTATGTTTTATTTATATTCCTGCAGAACTAATGTGGGGTATAGAATATGGAATATACAATATATAATATGATATACAATATACAATATAAAATAAAATAACATAAAAATGGATGGCACCCTGAAAGAAAGTATTGAATGTAGATGAAATATTGAGTGTTCAATATAAAGGATCAAATATATAAATATATAAATATAAATATATATATATAAAGGCGACTCGAGTTTCAGGGCTATTTCCCTTCATCATGGCCGGTATGACAGACTTTAACAGACTGTAATAAGTTGGCTGGTTTTCTTCTTTTATACCAATTCCTTTGGACGGCAGCAGTAGGTGTTTGGCTATTTTTAGAATTGATGTTGAATCTATTTTTAGAAATGATGATATTTTAATTTCTTGTTTTCTGTGGGTTGTAGGGATAAGATTTTTAAACCCCAGTAGGTGTTTGGCTGTTCTTAGAAATGATGCCAAATCTATTTATAGAAATGATGATATCTGAGAGATTTTGTGTTTTGGTTACAGGGATAAGATTTTTAAACCCCAAGTAAGATGGATTTAATCATTGTTTGTTAAGAGTGGGTTTGAATTTCTTAATAAAGTCCTTTTCTTTGCATTTTCTTTCAATTTCATTCCGGTTATAAAGTTTATAGAATGGAAATATAATAAAAGTTTGATGATCACATGTTGCTAGATGGTTACTCAGTGGTATTTGGCGGACTTCTGGGTTTTTAATCTGCGATCCATAGGAGTGTGGTAGAGGGAGAAACAAAGGGAGGAAGTAGAAGAATAGGTGAGGAACGAGAGGAAAAGAGAAAGAGAGGAAGTAAGAGGGGGGAAAATAGATACGTAGTAGTAACAGAGGAAGAACGAGAGGGGTAAAGCGAGATACGTAGTAATAAAGAGGAAAAGACTAAACCAGAATTCATAGTAAAAGAATGTGTTGATAGGAGATGTGGAACGTGTAACAATACCAACAACTACAAATACATAGAAAGTGGTTCCCACACAAAATTCAAGAACGGATCTATTTTTAAAATAAATGCAGATATGAACTGCAAAACACAACATCTCATATACTGCATCACCTGTCCAAACTGTAAAGAAAATTACATTGGCGAAACGAATAACTCACTTTGTCAACGTGCAAGAATTCACAGGCAACATATCCGACAAGAAGAACTAAGAATGATTCCATTAAGTAAACATCTGGGAACATGCGGAGACGGAAAGTTCAAAATCTTTCCCTTTTATAAATGTACACGGGACGATCCACAATACCGAAAGGAAATGGAACTACTCTTCATAAAAAAATTTTCCCCAAAGTTAAATGTTTGAAGAAGAAAAAAGAAAAACAAGGAATACGTTTTGTATGTATATATAAGGATATATGTTTGATATGATATATATAGTTATTTTTACTAAATTGATTTTACTAATTCAATTTTTCAAATTTACAACGATTATACTAATATACTCTCATGCAGAACTACACTTTACAAAAAATAAATAAATAAATGAATGTATGACAGGAATATATTCTAAAAGGGACCCAAAGTCTATAAAAAGAAAGGACAAAGAATATAAAACGAAAGAACTAAAAGCAAAGGAAAAAACAGGAAGACATTTTTTTGTTTTCTTTATATTTTCTATTCACTATTCTCTATTTTTTCTTTCTTCTTCTTCTACCATCCCTAACATGTCTCAAAACAATACAGTAAGTAGTAAACAAGCTTTTAACCTTTTTTTTTTTACACTCCTTAAAAAGACCAATTCAATACAATGGCCCTTCTCTCTCTCGTTTACCACATCCATCTCTCTATCTGTCTGACTATCAGTCTATCTATCTATCTCTCTATCTGCCTATCTATCTATCTATTTGCTTATACATCTTCCATTGTCTCCAAAGCCTCACACCAAAAAAAAAAAAACAACAACAATGTTCTGTTATAAACAAAACCCCCCAAAACACCTGTTTTTTTTTATATGAATAAGCTAGATCTCTGTATTTTCACAGTTATATTTGACAAGTTCGAAAGACGAACGAAAGAGCTATTATATGTATAAAATAGATAAAAGAAGTTATTCCAAAATTCTGACGGCTTTTTTTCAATATTTACTTCTGTACATCATACCTAACACTACACACACACACACACACACACACACACACACACTCACACACACACACATACACACACACACACACACACACACACACACACATACACATATATATATATACATATATATATATAAGAATTTAAGGATTGGAGAAAACGCATGCAATTATAACATGCGTTTTCTCCAATCCTTAAATTCTTAAATATACTCAAATAACCAAAATTTCAAGGAGTTCCTGCCTTAAAAACAGGAACTAAACCACAGTTATTTTGTGTTCTTTGCTACATTGGTTTCTATTAACCCATTTATTCTATCAGAAGAATTTTTATTCATTGAGATAGAAGAAATACACATAATTATATATATATATATATACATCTATATATATATATATATATATATATATATATATATATATATATATATATATATATATGTATATATATATATATATATATACATCTATATATATATATATATATATATATATATATATATATATACATCTATATATATATATATATATATATATATATATATATATATATATATATATACATCTATATATATATATATATATATATATATATATATATATATATATATATACATATATATATATATATATGTATGTATATATATATATATATATATATATATATATACATATATATATATATATATATATATATATATATATATATGTATATATATATATATATATATGTATATATATATATATATATATATATATATACATATATATATATATATATATATATGTATATATATGTATATATATGTGTGTGTATATGTGTATATGTATGTATATATATATGTATATATATATATATATATATATATATATATATATATATATATATATATATATACGTATGTATATATGTATATGTATATATGTATATATATATGTATATATATGTATATATATGTATATATATATATATCGATTTAAATAAGAGCTCAAAACTGATCCATTGAAAGTACTTTATTATAATAATGATAATGACCTATGAACATTTCGATGCAATATCCAGATTGATTCATGCATATTTTAAAATATGTTGATATAAATGGACTTGTTATGAAAGGCATTTTAAATTGATAAAACAATCCACCACAAATGCCTTCATCGCATTTTAAACATTAAATGGAGTTCTTTTACTCCAAACTCAGATGTCCTTGCATATGTAGGTATCACCTGAATTAATGCTATGATTTTGAGGACCCAAATGAGATGGTGTGACCCTATTGTTCGAATGGCGGATGAACGCGTGCCGAAACAGCTGTTTTATGGTGATTTTGCAAAGGGGAAACGCTATCGGCGAATACTTAAAAAAAAAGGTTTAAAGACGGCATAATGACTGGTATGAAGTCACATGGAATGGATCCAGAAGACATAAAAACCCTTATTTACATTATTTACATTTGACATATATTTCTTGTCATCCTGTTTGGTGTTAACACAACGTTCTGGCTGATATACTCTCCAACATTCATTAGGTGTCTTGGGGAAATTTCGAACCTGTATTATTGAAACTGTATTGTAGAATCCCTTGCTTCGTATCGAGGTGGATGGAGAACAAATGTGTGGAGTTGAGTGAAAGCGTTTGAAGAGGCCAGGATACGCATGCTATCGTTGCCTCTGATGAAGGATGTTACCATCGATAAGGTGAATGACGATGAACATTTTGTGTGCAAAATTTGTGACAGATTATGCCTTTCTTATCCTGGGCTCAAATCTCATTTGCGAATCCATTTAAAACGAACCTCCGCCAGCTATTCTGCATATACGCCGCTGCACACTTTTGAATGCAGTATATGCCAGAAGGTTTGCAAATCTAACTGAGGCATCATAGGACATTTTAAGATCCATAAAGATACGAACATATCTGCAGCTCTTAGTGGTCCAAATAAGATGTGCAATCTATGTGGGTGTCTAATCAGAACATTGTCTGGTTTTAAAAGTCACATTAGATGCCATGATTGTCCTATGGTGTAGGTACAGAAGCGGATCAAACTCTGCATTACTAGACAACCACCATTCAGACGTTGGAAACCGGACGTTGTTGTGTTGAATACAAAAGAAAGAACATGTATGATAATCGACACGGCATGCCCTGGTGACAACAGAATCAACGTGAAAGAAGAAAAAAAATACTATCACGATTTAAAGTGGGAAATACTCTCAATGAAGAGAGTAGACGTGATACCAATAGTAATTGGTGCACTTTTGCCACCAGGGCAGCTTGGGGAGGAGATTAAGTCGATTACATTGACCCAAGTGTATGACTGGTACCTATTTAATCACCCTGAGAGAATGAATGTTAAAGTCGACCTCGGCGGATTTTAAAGCCAGAAGATAGCGACGGGGGCGAAAGCATTTCGTCCATCGCGCTAACGGCTCTGCCGGCTCACCGCCTTAATAATAATAACAATAATAATAATAATAATAATAATAATAATAATAATAATAATAATAATAATAATAATAATAATAATAATAATAATAATACGTCTTTATCTGCCAAGAAAAGAGGGAGGCCGAAGACTTCTACAGCTGGCATTATCAATGAAGGTAGCCACAATTGGCCTAGACACCTATCTGAAAAACTCTGAGGACTGGATGCTAAAACTTGTCTTAAAATATGAAAGCAAGAAAGCATCTTACTCAGTAACACAACAGGCAAAGGAATATCTAACTGAATTCCAATTGCAACAAATTCAAGAATTAGACGAACTAGAAACATCTGCAGAAAAGCTAAGCGTTTGAAAACCCGTGCTAAAATTGCTGCCTTAGCTATTATGACTGAAAAATGGCATGGAAAACCTCTCAATGGCAAATACCCAACGAGAGCGAATAATGCAGATATTGACAAAGCCCTTACCCACCAATGGTTAATGGCCTCTGGCTTGAAATCAGAAATAGGGGTTTATCATAGCAGCCCAAGATCAATGCCTACCTACAAAGAACTACCAGGCCAACATATTAAAGAACGGCAGCTCCCCATTATGTCGTATATGCCAACAACAAAATGAGACCATCGATCATTTTGTCTCCATGTGCAGTCTGCTTGCGCCTACAGAGTATCTCAACAGGCATGATAGAGCTGCACAATATATTCACTGGGTAATATGCAAAAACCTGGACTTGCCCCATGATAAAAACTGGTGGGAACACAAACCACCGCCAGTACTTGAAAATGATCACATTGCACTCCTCTGGAACTTCACCATTCAAACTGACAGAAAGATAGACGTAAATAGGCCAGACATCATACTGAATGACTTCAGACAAAAATCATACCTCCTCATTGATATGACTGTCCCAATCGATATAAACGTATCTGTCAAGACCTACCAAAAACTGAGCAAATATAAAGATCTTGAAATAGAAATTAGCAAAATGTGGAATCTGAAGACGAAAACAATACCTATTGTCATAGGTGCCCTGGGAATGACAGCGAAACGGGCTGATTACTACCTAGCTCAGATACCAGGAAACCCCAAAATGGCTGAAGTTCAAAAGATAGTGCTCATGGGAACTGCCCATATCCTACGTAAAATACTGTCTATGTGATCTCAAATTTTAAAGCAAACACATAATTTTCTTATGGTTTCTTAAACATTCACTTGAACAAAACTGTACAAATCCAAATATATGGTACCCTAGGCATAACACCTACATGAACTTCTAACTTGTTGTCTCTTGAGGTCTCTGGGTGAGACTTGGATCCAACTTGTACAAATGCAAACTATCTTTTGAACTTCAGCCATTTTGGGGTTTCCTGGTATCTGGGCTAGGTAGTAATCAACCCGTTTCGCTGTCATTCCCAGGGCACCTATGACAATAGGTATTGTTTTCGTCTTCAGATTCCACATTTTGCTAATTTCTATTTCAAGATCTTTATATTTGCTCAGTTTTTGGTAGGTCTTGACAGATACGTTTATATCGATTGGGACAGTCATATCAATGAGGAGGCATGATTTTTGTCTGAAGTCATTCAGTATGATGTCTGGCCTATTTGCGTCTATCTTTCTGTCAGTTTGAATGGTGAAGTTCCAGAGGAGTGCAATGTGATCATTTTCAAGTACTGGGGGTGGTTTGTGTTCTCACCAGTTTTTATCATGGGGCAAGTCCAGGTTTTTGCATATTACCCAGTGAATATATTGTGCAGCTCTATCATGCCTGTTGAGATACTCTGTAGGCGCAAGCAGACTGCACATGGAGACAAAATGATCGATGGTCTCATTTTGTTGTTGGCATATACGACATAATAGGGAGCTGCCGTTCTTTAATATGTTGGCCTGGTAGTTCTTTGTAGGTATGCATTGATCTTGGGCTGCTATGATAAACCCCTCTGTTTCTGATTTCAAGCCAGAGGCCATTTAACCATCGGTGGGTAAGGGCTTTGTCAATATCTGCATTATTCGCTCTCTTTGGGTATATGCCATTGAGAGGTTTTCCATGCCATTTTTCAGTCATAATAGCTAAGGCAGCAATTTTAGCACGGGTTTTCAAGCCCTTAGCTTTTCTGCAGGTATTTCTAGTTCGTCTAATTCTTGAATTTGTTGCAATTGTAATTCACTTAGATAGTCCTTTGCCTGTTTTGTTACTGAGTAAGATGCTTTCTTGCTTTCATGTTTTAAGACAAGTTTTAGCATCCAGTCCTCAGAGTTTTTCAGATAGGTGTCTAGGCCAATTGCGTCTACCTTCATTGATAATGCCAGCTGTAGAAGTCCTCGGCCTCCCTCTTTTCTTGGCAGATAAAGACGTTCTATATCTGCCTTAGGGTGGTGCATTCTATGCATTGTCAACAGTTTTCGTATTTTTTCTGTCAACATTACATATTTCAGTAATTGACCAGTTAACGATATTGAAACTGTAAGTCACGACTGGTATGGCTAGAGCATTGATCGCTTCGATCCTGTTTCTCGCGTTCAGCTCTGTCTTCAGTTTTGCTCTCACCCTGCGATAACATTCTCTTCTGATCCTTTCCCTCATCACTGAATGCTTGATATTGTCCCCTTCAATTACCCCTAGCTATTTGTAGCTCTCCGCTGGTTCTAACTCTTTTATGACATTTTGTTGGTCAAGGTTCACGTTAGATGTATTTGTCATTTTTCCTTTGATAAAGGTAGCTTTTGCACATTTATCAAGGCCAAATTGCATCCTGATGTCATCACTGAATTGTTTAACAATCGCTAGTAGGCCTTTGAGTTGTTGGTCATTTTTTGCAAAGAGCTTTAAATCATCCATGTAAATGAGATGATTTATATTTTTATCAAATATTTTATAACTATACTGTGCATCATTGAGCAATTTTGAGAGCGGTATTAGGGTTAGACAGAAGAGGAGTGGTGATAGTGAGTCACTCTGGAAAATGCCACATGAAATTCTTACATCTCCAGCATTTAGAGATTCATTGTCATTGTTCAACATCAGTGTGGTTCTCCATGATCTCATACTTACAGATAAAAAGTTTCGCAGAGTAGGAGCTATTTTATACATTTCCAGACATTTCCTAATCCAGCTATGTGGTAGGCTATCAATGGCCTTTTTATAGTCTATCCAGGCTATTGACAAGTTTTTGTGTCGCTTGTGACAATCTTCTAAGATCATCTTTTTGATGAGTAGCTTATCTTTACAACCATAAGATCCACGTTTACATTCCTTTTACTCATTAGGGAATTTGCTACTTTCTATTAAAAAACTATATGTGTACTCGGTTAGGACAGATGTTAGCGTCTTATACATTGTTGTTAAGCAGGTTATGGGGCGATAATTTTTTGGTTCGTTTGTTTCCTCATTTTTTGGAGAGGGCATCAAACTAGGATTTTGCAAAACATCGTTGTAAAGTTTTGTTAGCAGTTCATGGCTTTCTGGGAAGGCATTCAATCAGAAGTTAGGAATTTTATCCTTTCCTGGAGACTTCCACTTGCTTGACCTCCTGAGAGCAGATCTTATATCTTCTACCCTGACCCGCTCCCACTTTTGCTCCTCTAAGGAGTCTAGGTCTGTAGATATTCTATCGATCCAAGGGGCCTTTTCATTGTGTGTTGTATCTTCTGCCCAGATTTTATTCCAAAATTCTTGCACTTCTTCTTTTGATGGGACAGACTTTATTGTTACTGGTGTTTTCCCTATCTTCCTGTAGAAATTTTTGGGGTTATTTTTGAACATGTTATTATCTCGGAAGAATCTAACACGCTTTTCATACCTTGCTATGCGGGCAGCTTTAGCACATACCTTTTGCTTGATGGTTTCTATGGTGGCATTAATGTCAACTATGGTTTTCATATTATATTTTTTCTTTAGTTTTTGGGTCTTTGTAGGTTTGATACTCTTGTCAAATTTAAGGTTTTTGAAACATTCTATGTCAGATCTAAGCAGCTTAATTTGGTGTTGAATGCGTTCTTGCCAAGAAGGCTTTTTGTGGGAGTGTTGTCTTTTTCTAATCTTTTCACCACATAGAATCGTTGAGATTCTTGCGGATGCATAGTACAGGTGGTTGTGATCTGTAATATCAACATCATTAGCTGAAATTATATCCTTAAGTGCAAGGCGGATTTTACCAATTATTTTCAGGTTTTGGTTAGAATTGCGAATTTTGGGGAGAGTGTCGCGTTCATTCATACTAGTTTCTTTAATTTTCAGCCATTCAATCATGATTTGATTTTTTAGATCATGTAGTTCTGTTGCGTCGATTTCTGTATGACTTTCTTCATCTATTTGATTTTCATCTGCCTTAGTGTTTATGGTTGGTTCAGAGAGTATTTCACTTTGCCTATCAGTTACCTTAGCTCTTTCAATCATTACTGTATTTTCATCAGCCTTGGGCTGGTTTATAATTATTTCCTCTGTAGTATCTTCTTTAGCTGCAGTTTCATTCTTTTTATCCCTTACTACTTGTTTAATTTGGTCAATCTCTACTTCAGTTAGTAATTTTTTTTTCATAATGTTTCTTCTGACGTTGGCAAGTTTGTTACTGTCTATGTAGGGTCTTACTTCAATGTGTTTCTGTCTCCAGTTTAAGTAGGTTTGTACAGTATTAGATTTATCTGTAGGGAAATATATGGCATGGTAGAAGGCTGTAAGAACTTCTTTATTATCTTCCCTAGACCATTTTTCATTCTTTTTCTTTTGGTTATTTGATGACGAGCATGGATGGCCATCTTTTGGAATATTCTGGTTGTGGGGTACTTCCAGCTCGTGTGTGTCGGGAAGATTTGAACCAGTAGCAGATTTCTCATCTCGGATCTGGTTCATCATCCGAGTAAGTGGTCCTTTATAACCCGGTCTATGACCATTCCGGTTTGTATTTTGTTTTATTAACAGTGAGGCATAACAAGCTTCGACGTTGACGCTAGGCGACGGATCTGTCTGTTTAGGGTAAATTCTTTGAGACAACACCGTCTCCGAGCTCTCGTGACGTAGCTTCTTAAGGCTAGCAGATCTATTTCGAGTAAGTGGCCCTTTGTGATTCGGTCGACGACCAATCTGGTTTGTGATCTGCTTTGTTATCATTGAGGCATGACGAGCTTTGGCGTTGACATTAGGGGACGGATTTGTCTGTTTAGGGTCAGTTTTTTGAGACAACACTGTTACCGAGTTCTCAGCATGTAAACATTGCTCGTAGCGTAGTTTTTTAAGGCTAGCAGTTCGGTATTCATCTGTATTTTTTTGTGTTGATAGATTTATCTCCGGGCATAGTGTATTTGTGTGTGTGTGTGTGTGTGTGTTTGGCGTTTTAAACTTATGAATGGTTCACTGTCTGTGTTTATTCACAAAATGAAAATAAATAAAGAAGAAAAAAAGTTTTGGTTTTGCTTCGTTTGTGATATGTGTTTCCGTATGCGTGAGTGTGTCCTGTGATTTTCACGTAGTTGTGTAAACATTAAGATGCATGTGTAGTTCTATGGGTATCAAAACGTATATATCATTGTGTACACGTTCGAGTGTATGCGTAATTATTCAATATATGTACTTACTATTTTGTTCCATTTCTTTTTTATATAGTTTGTAAACTTTCCGGTGTTGGTTTTGCGCGTGTGATCGCACGTGTTTCATTGAGACATCGTGCATAGGAGGACCTGTGCTTTGTATGGCAGTGAAATTTAATCATTTTTTAAGAATAAAAAATTATTATTATTATTATTATTATTATTATTATTATTATTATTATTATTATTATTATTAAAATACTTGGTGTATTATAAACACCGTGTCTTTTGGGGGTTATAAGTTATATATAAAATATAAGTTATTTTAAAATATAATCATAGTTATAATACAATAATATATCTTCCAATTTACTGCGTTAAATAAAATAGACATTATATTTAATTAAGTAGTAAATTGAAGCGAAATTTAATAAACGGTTAATCCATTATGATACTATGAACTTTAAAAATATGCCATAAACACATTCCCTTTAACATCGTATGCGGGATTCTGTATATTTATGCATTGATTTTGATGGCATTGTAAAATATAATTACCATTAAATTATCTAGTGGCACCATTGAATCTTGCCGCTAAACATTGTTTTTCTGTTTTAAATATTATTATTCTTACAGAAGGCTATTTCCTATATAAGCGTTTAATGTATGCATTTGTATTTCTTTAATATGTATATTTCCATGCGTAATGCTTCATAAAATAAAGGAAAATGAAAATAATAAAATACTTTCTATTATTTATTCACGTTAATCATTTGATAAATCGCTTTTAGCCCTACTGACATATGCAGTCTAACTTAATCATTAACAGGATTCAGCAAATAAACGCCTATATACATCAGCCATTCCAAAAATTTGAATAACTTTCATTGCTATATAGCTCTCGTTTATGCAAATATAATACCTTCCTAAAGTAAATTTTCTGAATTAATTTGAGAGGTTGAAAATTTCATAAATTAATCATTTCGTAGAAAGGCTGGAGATTTTCGACTTGGGTTTGTATAATTCCAAGTAATACAGTGTAATTTACACCGCTGAAATCGATAAACGATTCCTATTGTTATTATGACAAGACAAATCAAACAAAGAGACAATGATATTCAAGTATATAATAGTCCCGATGTACTTGAATACATTTTAAAAATCAATGGTAATTATGTAATTACCGTCTAGCGATATTGTGAAGCTCACAATAATTACTTTCTCATATAAGATGCGTGTTAATTGAAGTACTGTCTCTGCAGTCTACTGCTTTATAGCACATTCCAGCGTACTATAATATTTGCTAAAATTGATTTTATATATGGCACGATACAAAACATTCAGATTTCCAACCACCCTTATACACAGTTATACCAAGATTGCACACATGTGTGTATGCGTGTAATGCCGAACACAGCACTGCATACGAAATTGATATTCTGAAAGATTAATTTTCATATATTTTTTACGAAGCTTCTTTGTTAACTTCGTACATTCCTAAATTTACTACATCTCTGAAACTCCACCCCACCTCATGAACTGCATGAAATAATATCAGTTCCACATGGTATCTTTGTCAGTATGGTTCTGGGAATTACATATAATAAATTCAAAGAAACACACACACAAAAACACACATATGTGTATAGACAAGCATGCTGATATATATATTCTCCTTTACTCTTTTACTTGTTTTAGTCTTTTGACTGTGGCTATGCTGGAGCACCGCCTTTAGTCGAGCAAATCGACTCCAGGACTTATTCTTTGGAAGCCTAGTACTTATTCTATCGGTCTCTTTTGCCAAACCGCTAGATTACGGGGACGTAAACACACCACCATCGGTTGTCAATCGATGTTGGTGGAGGGGGACAAACACAGACACACAAACACATACACACATACGGGCTTACTAAAGCAAACACGGGTTTATACTCCGGTTATATGTACAATCACAAACAGCCAACTGAATATAAAATGAGTCCTCAACGTTGCACATGGGTACAAACACTGCACACATTGTACAGCATTCAATAGACGTCAGATCCAAGTAAATTACATGTTCCGATAGATTGTGGTTCATTACAACTGTTTTATACGATTATTTTTTATTGATGAATATAAGTTTTACATCATGCAAAAAAAAAAACAAAAAAAACAACGATATTTTCATTATGCGAATAGATGTAAGAATTAAACATTTTGAACATTTTAACTCTAGCGATCAAAATTTTGAACATCTTGACGCTAGCAACCAAAATTCCGTCACAGAGAGTGTGTATGTATACGTAAATACAGACAGACAGACACACACACACACACACACACACAATCGACATAGAAGGCTTTGGCCGGCCCATCGCCATAGTAGAAGCTGCCACGCAGTGGGATTCAACTGACACCCACGCAACGGCACTGAACCCGGAACCATGTGCTTGGGAAGCAAGCTACATACCACACAGCCACGCCTTCACCTACATACACATACACACACCCCCACACACACATACATAAGTTCCTGGTGTGCGACTTACAAGTATATAAGCAACTAGACATTCGAATGCAGAAGTTTCTTGTTTATATGTATACATCTAATATAATAAATGCGAGAAAGAAAGGGAGAGAAAGAAGGACAAAGAAATGTAGGGAGAGTTGATGTTTTATTGAAAGTAGTAGTGTTGATGGTGGCAATGGGAGCAATGATGAGAGAGAGTGGGTATGTGAGAGAAACAGGGAGATAATGTACAACTTTGGTGGACATAAATTCCTGTGGTCAGCATACTTAACCAACTACTATTTTTTATGTTTTATTTTCGGCTTTGTTTAATAAATATGAGTGCGTGTGTGCGTCCGCACACACACATACACACACATACACACACACACACACACACACACACACACACACACACACACACACACTCACATACTCATACATGGACTATTGATACCAGTAAGGAACAATTATGAACTCTTCATTTAATTTCATTTTTTTTAATATGTATTTTTGATAAGGTTCGTTTTAAAAGAACCGAAACATGTTAATATATCTGACTAAATTTTTAATTAAAATTCATTTTTTATATATTGGCGTTTTCAAACTTCTTTTTTATAAATATATATATATGTATATTTGTGTATATAATAAACTTTACTTGAAATACAGTTTCCCAAAATTAAACGTATCATAATACATGTGAATGTCAGTATGTCATACTTTTTCAACTTTACTCCTAGAAGCCGTAGCCCAACATATCATACCATTTTGGAATCAGGCTCACTCCGTGAGTAAATTAATACGTTCCGGTTAAAGTCCAGACCTGCAATCCTGACACATTTTTGATTTCTATGTTTTTATTACTGCGATTGTTTTGGGGGATCATTTACATGACTTTTAGTGACGAATATGATCATCATTAGGTTATGACCCTGGAGGAAGCTATTGCAACAAATTCCCCAAAGCAAGTCGGAGATCTGTTTGCAGATCTTCTCATTCGGGGTCGGTTGCTTAAAAGCTAGATAGTATGTTAAAAGCCGCTCAATAGGGCGACGACATATATATATATATATATATGGATAATAACAACAAATGGAGCAAAACGCATGTCGACGAAAGTTCCCACAATTCCTACATATATGTTTCGAAGCAAGTGAGGGCCATTTCACAAAAAAAAAAGAAAAAAGAAAGGGCTGCTGGAATCATCACTTTTTTCTCATCAGGGAGATCATAATAAAACATGTAGAAGCAAGACAAAAACGAAATGATGGGGTAACTTACGAGCTGAGATGTTACATGGTCAGTGACCGTTAGAAAGTTTGTTTACATAGAGTTATGACGGGGTCTACGATATTATTCCACGGGCTTTAGGAATAAGAACGCTAGTTTACATAGAAATATAAAGCGTTCATATTATGATCTCCCTGATGAGAAACAAGTGATGATTCCAGCAGTACCTTTCTTTTTTTGTGAAATGGCCCTCACTTGCTTCGAAACATATATGTAGGAATTAAAGGAACTTTCATCGACATGCGTTTTGCTCCATTTGTTGTTATTATCCATATATTCTCAAGATGTATCACGTTAACTCAGTATATCGAACTGTAAATCGGCTGGGATATCTTGTTTTTTAGTGTAATTTTGCTACACCTGGTAACCATTAACGTATTCAAATTATCGAAAGTTTTAATAACTGAGATAATATTAATATACATAAAAAAAAAAATATTATATATATATATATGTGCACTTACTAGATGGGCATCCTGTCGTTGCTGGGCAATTTTTATAGTAGAACACCTTGGAGAACCTTTGGAATAGCACACCTATATAAGTTTGATATTCTTCGTTTTGTCGTTGACTTTACAATTTTGCCTTCCCCGATAAAAATTAATATACCTCCCATCCCTGTCTGATTCCTGGTTCAGTACCACTGCGTGGCACCGTGCCGAAGGATCTTTTACTTTCGCCTCGATCTGGTGTGAGTGGATTTGGTAGAGAGAAATTGAAAGTAGAGAAAGACGAAATTGTAGAGCACACATACACACACACATATATATATATGTGTGTGTGCATATCTCCCGCTTAACATCTGTCCCCCACCCCAACGGCTTATCAACCGGTGTTGATATATATACCCCTCCGTAACTTAGTTGTTTGGCAAAAGAGACCGGTAGAATGATAATTAAGTTTTAAAAATAAGCGCCGGTGCCGATTCATGTGATTAAATATTTTTCAAGTCGTTGCCCCATCATGGCCACAGTCTAATGACTAAAACGAGTAAAAAGAAAAGGTAATATGCATGTATGTGTGTATGTATTATGTGTGTACGTACGTACGTATCTATCTGCCTGTCTATCTATCTATCTATCTATCTATCTATCTATCTATCTATCTATCTATCTATCTATCTATCTATCTGTCTGTCTGTCTGTCTGTCTGTCTGTCTGTATCTAACTATCTATCTATCTATCCATCTATCTATCTACTCATCTATATATATATATATATATATATATATATATATATATATATATACACACACACATATGAGGTCATAGGAAAACAAGCAGTGACCCGCCATTGGTTAATATTATATTTATTGATATTGTAAATTTCCATCAGTTCCTATGTCATTAGGAGAGATAATCTAATGTTTTGTATACGTTTCTACTTGAGGAAGCGTAAAAGGTTTTTTTTCTTTTTCTTTTCTTCATTCTGAGATAATGTTAACGAAGACACAATGGAGAGTGTCATGAAATATCAGAGAAGTAGTAGTTTGCAATTCGGTGGGTGAAAGTGGAGGGAGAACGATAGTAAACACAGAAAGAGATTCCCGAGAGGGATGAGTTGGGTTGAGATTACGAGTGTTTACAGCGGGAGAGGCAGTAGAAGATAGATAGACAGCGTATGAGAGCAGCAATAATATCTCTCTAATGACATGATTCATACACTTTACTCACTCGTAATAGACTCATGGTCTCACAGTCTAACATATGTATGCGTGTATGCATTGCATTACCACAGTCCAAACTGTATGACCATGTTTAATATTTTATGTTAGATCGTAAATGTGTCTAACTAAATACTGTTTAACCAACTAAGGTTAAAGCTCCAAAGTCCTTGGCATATTAAGTGACAATATTAATGGGTCGTGATATCATTTGCGTATCACTGCTGCAGCTACATTTATAAGTGTCTGTATCGTCATTCGTTATCTTCCCTCTCATGTAATGATAATTGTATATCCTCGAAGATGATATTTACACGAGTAAAGTCATTATCTTACTTCTTTGTTAGCAGTTGAATATTATATATACAGTAACTTGAATGATGCAATGTAAGATATTTCATACATATATAAACCTTAAATTTAATTTTAGCTCATTAACTGAGCAGCAGGTATACGCAACCGCCCACGTGCTTCTTTCGATTTACATTGAAAATACTGAACCTACTTGTATTCACATTTATCATTAATACATTACAACTGTTGATCAGGTCTGTTGACATAAACTTAATATTCATATACATCGAAGGATATAAGTTACCGTCAAAATATTTTAGACGTGGCATACGACTTCTTGTACTGAAACTAAATCATTTGTAAAACCTATGCCAATAATTTTCAAATTATAAACAGAGTATTTCTTAGAAATTGCATATTTTTAATTCTCAAATGAATGGAAGGATATTGGCAGTAAGAAAAAATAGGATTACATTCGGACATAAGAAATGATATCTCATTTTAAGGATAAATAATATCAGACGCTGATTTAAAAGAAAAAAAATAATAAATTCACAGAATTATGTTATGCAGGATTAAGAAATACACATTTATGATAAGACAGCCGCTTATTGTGTACTCTCATTAGTTATGTTTCTCTATCCTATTAACATATAAATAGAAGCTGCTAAAGGTTTTTTTTCTCCAAGTGGGATTCTTTCTTAAATTTGTTGACAAAAGAGCATTGCTATTTATCATATAGATAACGTACATAATTCAGTTCTTTCAACATTAAATCTACATTTCATTCCAGACATGTTCTTGTTTCCTTTACTCACACTCATTTACCTCTTTCTAATTTATTGATGCGACGTCGACAAATAGTGGACATGACATTTAAAGAAATCACATTTTATTTTCTCGGCAGCATAGTTATTTAAACTTAAGCTTAGGATAAATATCGAACTGTGTATAAACGAAAACATGCTATTAATTTGTGTCAGCATGGAGTGAGATATATGAAGGCTACAAATGTTATGCACTGGAGATTTGATAGTTTTGTAATTGGATTTTCGAAATGCAGAGAAATATGCCTCTTTATTGAGACGACAATGACATGTGTTACAATTTTGAAGTAACCATCTATAAATGTATGTTTTGCACGTGCGATATTGATGCACGTTTAGTTTTTCATAACATTCAAAACATATTCGATATTTTCTTTTCTTCTTTGGTTTTAACTTCTTGTCATATCGACCGAATAACAATGCATAAAATTACTCTTGAATAAAATAACAGCGTTTGTATGATTTCTTTTTAATTTGCCATCGCCTTAAGCAAGTCATCTAACGAATGACAATTTCAAATAAAGTAGTATTTGTCAATGTAATCGAGCGCATTCACATTTAGTTACAATATCCATTTATATCTAATGTGCACATTGAATTTGAAAAGAGAGCTATATGTTCGCTATAAACTGAAAAGAAGAAAAAAGAATGAAATCGTCTGACTTGCGGCAATATTCCATTGAACCCAAAATACAATTATTTACGGCATTATAATTGTTATGTTTTGCAGGATTTAAATTAAACTCATTTACCTTAAATCAAGCTTAAATAATCACTAATTTTAAATATTTCTTTCTATGTTTATACCTAATCAAAAAGCAAATAAGAATTTTTATTACAGAATTAGAATATTTCTTCTGGCACTAATTAATATTTATCTGGATTTTTAGTCACTACATAACTTTTTATCCAAAGGGTTAAAAGTGCTGTTTAATTATTACAACCAAATACTAAAGTGTGTTACTTCAAAACTACATCTCTTGTTACACACAATGTTTCAAGTAATTAAATTTCATAGCGAGTGATGATTTTTTTTTGTTTTCTGTTTAGTTAAAAATACTTTAAAATAAATTACGATTGATCTATTTTGTTTATTTGTTAAGTTTTCTTGTTTAGAAACATCATATACAATTACGCGTGCCTTCGAAGTCGGTTACATGAAATTAATGAAATATGTGAATCAACTGTCAACGCACATTGTTATATTAGACCACGTTCACTTTTATATTCTAAAGTTAACGATATAATTCACGTTAATTTCATCCGTATATTCATAAAAGGCATGATGTATATGTGTGTGTGCGTGCGTGTACGTGTGTACGTGAATGTAATTTATGCACGTCCACAAATTAGCACGCATGTGACTCCAATTTTAGGAGAACATTCGTCACGACCCTTGCTGTATTTAAGTCAAATTATTTTTCCCTAGGCATCCGCGGATAGCGGTAAAAATCGATTTTCAGACATATCTTTTACCAATTTTGAAGTTTGCTAACAGGAGTTAAGTCCCTTCTTGCCATAGCGAAGTGAAAATGTGTGTGCGTGTGTGTGTGAGGTAGAGTGAGAATAAGTGACAGTGTTCACCAAAACTAAAAATGTAATTTTTTTTTCGTAAACACGAGATATAGTCTTCAAATTTAAGATGTTTTTGAAAGACACTATATTTTATAATCAGATTATAGATACTTTCTCACACAACAATTAAAATATATTTATTTTAAATCATTTATTTATTTTAAATTGTTCATCTTTCTGTCTACCTCTCTCGCACATACACATTACTTTGGGTGCGAAAGAGTTTAGTTCTCATTTTACGCCGAGAAATAAAGTGTTTTGTTGAGAATCCATTTACTTAGCAACAAAGAAACAATTACACAATATAAATGGGTAAAATTTCCGAGGCCTCCACCACATCCTACCCCATTTTACGGACCACAAAAAGGGCTTTGTAGCATATTAGGAGGCCATGGCAGTTGATTCCACGCAAAATATCCGATTTTTTTCTTAGTGAAAATCGTGCAAGTGTTAATCTAAAAATTTACCAACCTATTTTTCCATTGATTTCTGTTTATGAAATTCTCTGTACGTAATTTTGATTTCTCGGTGGTCAAGGCAATTGATGACTGCCAAAGCAACAGTGTCCTAATGCTGACACTGGATACCATGACCTGATCTACAATCAGAATACCCTGCTCAAAATGGTTGGGGCGGCGTTGAACACATTTGGTTTGCCATCCTCATTGCGACAGGACGTTAACACACACCCACCAAAATTACTTCTGGAGTTGTTGTATGACACTGATGACCTTGCGGGGTATCTGAGAGTAAATGAACTGAAATTGCTCTCTCATCAGAGGCTGATGTACGAAACTGCCGTCAGTGCTGTTGAAAAACAGGCGGGCGGCATTTTTTTACCTCGATGCTCCTGGAGGTACCGGCAAATCCTTTGTAACACAATTAATACTTGCTAAGATTCGTCGTGAGAAACAAATTGCGGTAGCCATTGCTTCCTCGGGAATCGCTGCTACGTTATTGCCGGGATGTAGAACGGCGCACTCGGTATTCGAGCTGCCTTTAGATTTAGTGAGGGCCGAGGTTCCCACTTGCAACATTGGCAAAAATTCAGAGGAAGCTGAAGTTCTTAGACAGTGACGTCTCATTATATGGGATGAATGCACAATGACCGATAAGGGTGACCTTGAGGCACTGGACCTATCACTGAAAGGTATCAGAGATTCTACAGCTAAGGATTGGATACCCTAGTATGCTAATCAGAAACTTGATTCAACCTAAACAGTGCAACGGAACCTGCTTAATAATCAAATCTCTGACGCACCACTTGATTGTTACAGGGCGCCGGAAGGGTGAAAATATTTTCATTTCAAGCATGCAACTTTGTCCCTCGGGGTCAGACATGCTGTTTAACTTCCGCAGATCGCACTTCCCGATGAGACCATGCTTCGCAATGTCCATCAACGCCGGGATATATTGCTATTTCTACATAATTATATAAACGCATTGAGCATTTTGAAAGCAGAAATATATTATTGGAATAGTTACAATTCGCCGTGAAATATTGCATTTTAAACATTGTTGGCTGCGACGCAGTGTTTCCATAGCCACCAACAATCTTTTAACCTTTAATTTCAGTGACATTCAGCTTTTCCAATGTAGGGAGATAATGTATTCTAATTAGGGCGGTAGAAGTCAAGGAATAGCTTTCGTGAAAAGGCACAACAACATTTGGAATATGAGAGATTTATTGTTCGTGTTCTTTGGACAGTTTTACACTTTTCCTGCTCAAATATATTATTCGATATTACATAGGTTATATTTACACTTAAGATCGTTTGTGCAAAACACCCAACGGACGCTTTGGTTTTTATGAGTCCCTCTTTTGTTTTGGGGAAGTATAATCAGTGGTCTATACTGAGGTCTGTGGCTTTCAGGTCTTTGATCATGGTCAGTATCATAATGATTAGGATCCCCTTCATTGTTTGGTTTCTTTCGCCTTCTTTCTCGTTCATATGTTTGTCTGTGGTGTTCTGCTTTGGTACTTTTTTGTACATCGTTATACATTTCTACGGTCTGGGTTTGTTGTCTTTTGTTGTTTACTTCGATTTTGTTGGACATGTTACGTCTGTCTTCGTGTTTTACAGTTCCAATGCATATGATAATATTTGGCATTGCTGTGTGGCTACTATCTACATTTCCTGATGTATTTTTCCTTTTAAGTGTTCTATTTCTATTTCTGATATTGTTTTTGTTGTTTTGAGAATATATCTTCGTATATAAACTAGTTTATTAGGATTCATTGTTGTATCCATGTCTTTATTTAGGATACTTTTATTCCATATTCTATGTGCATACGTTGTGGTGTTTTCGTTCTTGGGGTAGAGCACTGCTGTAAAATAAGCGTGTAGGACTGAGACATATTACTCACGTGTACGTTTCTGCTTTTTTGATTTTATTTGTGGGACATGAGGAACAACTTCCGGCCCTTTATTTTGACGGCCATCATTTCCATACGGTACCGTTCATTTCGGGTGTTAAAAATTTGCACATGTAGTTTTTCGTACTTTTTGTGTAACACGTTTAAAGTACGTACTTCCCGAATGTTAGTCTTGGGTTGACTAATACCAGTATTATTTAAAAAATATTATTGTTATTGTCATTATTATTGTTATTACTATTATTATTATTATTATTATTATTATTATTATTATTATTATTATTATTATTATTATTGTTGTTGTTGTTGTTGTTGCTGTTGTTGTTGTTGTTGTTGTTATTATTATTATTATTATTACTATTATTATTATTATCATTGCCTTTGCACAGCTTCTAACGCTGGAGATGTACTACGGTGTCAACTGTTCACTACCAGTGAAATAAGTTAATGCCTCTTATTTTTCGAGCCCTTCCGGAATATTCGAGCGGTTTCAAGCAGTGCTGTTTTCTGCAAGTGCTCCACCCTTATTGCAGCCCCAATTTGTTCCATTTACTTCTCGAGATTGTTCTCACTGTTCCCAAGGCTATGACAATTATTGAAACCACTGTTACCTTTTTGCATCCACCACAACTGCGTAACTTCCCAATATAACCTGTCATATCTCTCAAATTCTCTTTCTTCCTTATCGCATACCTTGTTGACAGCTGGGCATGATATATGAATGATCCAGCATAGTTTGTTTTCTTTCTCAATTAAGTCTATGTTTGGCTTGCTATTCTTTATCTCATGGTCGCACTGAATCATAAGATCCCATAGGATCTTTGCATCGACGATGCCTTTAAGTTTGTGGTCCTACCAATTTTTTGCTCTGTCATGTCCATACTTGTTGCAAAGTGTCCATTGTTCATGACTGGCTATATTGTCGTGGCGTCTCTTATATTCCTTTTGGGTTAGTGGCGCACATTGGTTGGTAATATGCCATACGGTTTCACCGTTTTGTCTACAGATCTGCACTTATCACTTTCTGCTGTACTGTCTATTCTGTATTTTATGTAGTTGGTACTTATTGCTTGTCCTTGGGCAGTACAGACTAGAGCCTCCGTTTCCGGTTTTAAATCACTTTTAATCATCCACAACCATCTTTTATCTCTGTCTGTCTTATCGTCAACATCTCTATGAAATTGACCATGCATTCTTTTCATTACCCACCTATTTTCAATTTCATTCGTTTTCAATTTCTTGTATAGTGCTTTATCTTTGCAACCTTTCATCCTACACAAGCCTAACGTCCTTACTTTTAAGAATAGCGGTTTTGTGGCATTTTGTAAATACCATGCTATGTTGTTTTCTTCTGCTCTAATGCTGTGTTCGCATCCAACAAGTCCTCTGCCCTATCTTTTTCTTGGTACATGCAAACCGTGTTACTTTTTGTGTGGAGTAACCCATATCTAGTTAGCAATTTCCTTGTCTGTCTGTCTAAGCTGTTTAGTTCGTCTACTATCCATGGGATTACCCCTGGTCCATATCTAAGGAGTGAGACCGCCCAAGTGTTGATAGCTTCGATCTTATTCCGTCCGTTTAATTTACGCTTAAGGATCAGTCTCAGTCTGCGCAAGTACTCCACCTTGAATTTTTCTGTCATTTTTTTCTCCATCAGTTTATCCATTTCAAAAATCCGCAAGTACTTATAGTCCGTCTCTTCTATATGCTTCATAACCTCCCTGGACAGTATCGTTAGTCCGTCCATACATTTGATATCGTTTAACTGAAATGACTGTAAGCTAGTTTATTAGGTTTCATTGCTGGAGCCAAGTCTTTATTTAGGTTATTTTTGACTTCCCTAACTGAAAGGACTAGTTCTGCCTGTTTTGGACAGACTGCTGTTTGTTTCAGGTCTTGCAACCATTCAACATCCTTCTTATGCTCATTGTCTTTGCTCCAGATGTCACTCCCAAAACTTTGACTTTCAATGTTATCTGGTATCAACTTTTCATCTGTACACTCTCCATTTATTTCTATGTAGAATATCTTATAATGTACTCTGAATAACCTATTCTGGTGGTAAACCTTCATTCATTGATCGTATTTTACCATCTTTGCTTTCTTTGCAACGAAGCTTTATTTCAGTTCCTCCACTACTACTTTCAGGTTCTTTGTTTCAATATTATACTTCCTGTTCAGCGCCTTGTATTTTTGTTAGTTTTTAAGCCCCCTTTCTCTTTTCGGTCTAACACAGAGACTTCCTTGGAGAGCATGTCTAACCCTGCCTGGGTTCTTCTTTTCCACCATGGATATTTTCTGTTGTCATCCCATTATGTTTCTTTTTCTTGACATCAAAACCCACATATTCTGCTACAACAATATTTGCTGCCTTGATCAACTTATTTGTTTCTGTGATGTTGTTTGTTCTGATGTGTTTCAGAATTTCATGAGTACCAGTTAAACACTAGAGTATATACACTCGACTAACCTACATTGAAACTGCTGAATTTGTGCCAAAATATGAAATCAATATTTCTTGAACTAAGGTGGCGAGATGGTGGAATCGTAACACGCCTTTCAAAATGTTTAATGACATTTCGTCTGTCTTTACGCTCTTAGCTCAAACTTATCCTGTCGACTTATCCTGTCGACTTATCCTGTCGACTTATCCTGTCGACTTATCCTGTCGACTTATCCTGTCAACATTTGAAGGACAATGAAAGCAGTACCAGTTGACTATTGGAGTCTATATAAATGACTCGCTCCGTCCCTTAAAATTTCTGGTCTTGTGCCAAAATTTGAAACTTATGTTTCCTAAACTAATAACTTATTTAGAATGCGCTATGTTCTTTGCCTTTTGAATTGTTTTTTTTTTCAAAGTGGGCAAAAGCAGCTGCACAATATTTTTCGCATAGTTATAGTTGACTATATTTTTATGCATATGAAAATATATGACAAACATATCTTTCATATTAAAGACAGTCAAGCAATGATGAATAACGTTAATAATTCAAAATATAAAAAAATATTCTAACAATATAATATATCTATATATTTTAAATGCATTTTCGTGAGTTAATTTTTCTCATGGAAAGGAATTTTAGAAATATGAAAAATTGAAAATGATTGTTAAAAACTGCATATTTGTTCTTTTTCTTCTTACTTTCATATCTGCCAAGCAAAATATGGTATCGGTTTTTTTTTTACTCGCAACAAACTTGCATAGACGAAAAGAAGTTATACGACGTATTTTTTTTTTGTTTGTTTGTTATGAATTTTGTGTTGTAATTTTGGTGTATTTATAAGTAATTTAGTGTGTTTCACAATGTGCATCTTCGATGTCAAGCAGAGCAAGATGATAAATAACATGTTCTTAGCACATGAAAACAAAGGAGACCCATAATTACATAATAAAATGTATCTGATTCCACAAAAATCTAATGGTGGCATATATTATTCCTAGATTGAGTTAATGTTCGGCGTAGTTTGACTCCATATTTCACCCACGTATACAGAAATTGAATTGTCCACAGATGTTGTTACAATACAACCGTGTATTTTCACAGTCTCGAAACATTATTTTTCTTAACGACTTTTACAGTACAGAATATTTATAAAAGAAAGTAAAATATTTAACAAGTATTGCAACATACGAAAGATATTTCTATCAAATATGGAGGGAAAAAATTAAACAAAGAATTAAATAAGTATTTTACATGATATTTATATGTTCGAATGAATTAAAATGCATAGAGCTTAATTTGTTGAATAGATATCAGAATCGGATATAGAGAGCGCATTTTCTCCCAATAGTCATGAAATTTCTACCGATAAAGCAAACCTATTGAAGAATTCGATATTAAGAAACAACGTTATTGTTAACTCATGTGAGCGCAGTCATGAAACGCAACTAGTAAACAGAAGGAACTAATTTAGAGTAGCTTAGTACGGACAAATCTGACAAGTCTCAAGCGATCTTTCTATTGGTTATGCATCAAAGTAATTATAAATAGAGATTGTCATTGCCTGATTAGATCTGTCTCCGAACCATGTTTAATTTTCCTTTTCAGAAACATAACGTTAATTCTATCCATATAATTAGTTGTTAACTGGTATCGCACTGGTAGACACTTGACATCCGTTACGAACGGTGAGTGGTTTTCGGATATGATTATATGCAAATACACATGTGGATAATTTAATAATCAAATTCTCAGTTAGGTCGAATAAAATCAGTAAAATTTTAACATGCCATAGATAATAAACAATAGACATTCACCGACGTAATCAAAAGACATTCCCCGACATAAATATGGGCATAACCAATAAATGTAATAATGTAGAGTATGGAGGGGAGCAAAATGTATGTTGTTGAGATGTTTGATACATCGAATTCTTTCATTCTTCAAAATCAGGTTAGAAAGAATCATCATCTTCACGATTAAACAAAAGTTTAATCTATTAATTTTATGGAAATAATGAGACGTAGATGGCTTAGGGTCAGTGAAATATATATAGTCACCATTTGTTTATTTTTTCTGATACCTTCTCAAAAGTAATTACAATTTACAACTCTAAATATTGCACAATAGAGTCAGAGTACTACTTTTATAATTTCAACTTACGATGAAACTAATCAAATTAAGTCTGTTTTAGAAGCGTTGAGATGTATTGAAAGATACAGATATAAATTTATTTTTATTCGCAAACGCGTGATAATGCTACTAATTAGTGCGATCAGGATAAATTATCCATACATTGCAGAAAAATACGTTACCGGTAAGTCACGAGACTCGAATTCACATCCTTGTGATTACGCCTCAAGTGCTTTACCGTTCAGCTAAACTGCCCAATAACGAATTCGTCTGCAATTTTAGAACTTATAAATTTACCTTCATAAGACGCTAACGTTAACTTCAACTTACGATGAAAGTAAACAAAGTTTGTTTTAGAAGCGTTGAGATGTATTACCATTATCAAGCGTTTGAGAATAAAAAAAACAATTATTTCTGTACTTTTATAATTGTTTTATTTTCTAATATTTCGGAAGCCAAAGTGGTGAGCTGGCAGAAACGTTAGAACGCCGGGCGAAAGTATTAGCGGTATTTCGTCTGCCTTTACGTTCTGAGTTCACATTCTGACAAGTTCGACTTTGCCTTTTATCCTTTCGTGGTCGATAAATTAAGTACCAGTCGCGAACTGAGGTCGTTCTAATCGAATGGCCCCCACCCCCAAAATGCCAGGACGTGTACCTAAGATGGAAAAGAATATTTCGAAAGCAAATTCAAAATTATTTTGTGCATCACAGTTCAATAATACAAGAAGCACACGATTTGATTTTTTTGATAATATTCTTATAGTGTCAGAAAGCACATTATGTGAAAGACCAGCTATATTATAGTTACGCAAATATCATATGGTTCAATAAGTGTCAACATATTACATATTAGTAAGAGAAAATTAACTTGTGTATATACATACACACACACACGCACACACACTCATACACATCTATCTAGCTGCATACTACTAAAGTACGGCGATTGCTTGCTTGCGTGCGTGCTTGTCTGTACTTTAATACAGCTACACCGGCGGAGGTAAGAAACCCCTGAAATGTGAATATAAACAGAATATATTAAGTTTCACGTAAATATGATCACAGATTCCCGAGCTACGGGTTGTTTTGGTATACTACTAAGCCTTTGTGACTGCTTGCTTGCGTGCGTGCTTGTCTCTAACTTAATACAGCCAAACACACGCATAATGGAAAAATACTCTGTTAGTAAGGTACCCCTCAAATGTGAATGAAAACAGGATAGAACAAGTTATGCATAAATCAGAACACGGATTCCTGAGTTACGTGTTTTTTTTTTAGTGTTTCTTCATAAATAACCAAAACAGCGCATAATAGGAAGATACTCTGAGATTAACATAACCCTGAAATGAGATTTTATTATGTTGTGAAAATTGTTTCCATTAATTTTATGGTTCCTTTTTATAACAATTCCTTTTGCATTTTTATAGATGTGTGCACATACGCCATAAATAAATGCTCTTCACGTTTATCCCGGAAGTTCTATTTATATTAGATGCAGTAAATAATCAATAAAACCTTAAACATGAACTTGTAAATCAGACCTATGATGATACGAAGGAATTGAAATATTTAACTGAATCATCAGAAATGAAAATTTCATTTCAATGCAATGTTGAAGTCGCCTTCAATATTTTATAACCTGAACTGTCAGTGAGCCAACGGGTCACGGATAGTCTAGTCTAGTATATATATATATATATATATATATATATATATATATATATATATATATATATATATATATATATATATATATATATATATATATATATATATATGTATATGTATATTTATTTTAAAGCAACATTGGCTTAGTACTAAGCTGTTAACTTAAACTTCTACGTCTTTATCTATGGCTAGCAACAAGAGCAATCCTTATCCGGCTGTAGACAAACGGCATTTGCCATCTCGCACGTCATAAGCTACATCTAACGTACCTTAACAATTCCATCAGGACCTATCTCAGAACACGCATGAAGGACATCATGCACATTTTACTAATGAGTATAGTTATTATCTATGTTATACGTATTTTATAACAGTTGTCGAGATAACTCTTTACATTATCTGATTTTTTCCATCTAGTTTCATCAGTAGTATGTGTATTTATATTCTAAGTAAATAAATTTACCTGTGTTTACCTCACTTATTACTTTTTCTGAATACACGCCCAACACAGGCCGCGAACGCACGCTCACGCTCACACACCATCGCGCGCGCATATATATATATATATATCATATGACTACGGTTTCAAAGAAACTCACAAATACGTCCATTCAAAAGTGAGAACATACATACGCAATACATATTAAGGAATTCGCATACATACACACATATCTGCGTGTATGTGTGTGCGCTCGTGTGTGTATTAGTGTATGTCATGTTTTTGAGAGATTATTTATCTTTAAGTTAGGAGAGAAGGACATACACTTGAACATTTACAATGCCAGCATATCTAATGCAAGTGGAATGGAGAAGGAATCTTCAAAGCTGATGCCTTGTCCGATGTTGCAACATAATAAAATCTTTTACAGGAACCGGAATAAAAGCTTTATATCTGTTTTAAACCGGGAACAGGAGTTACTGTACCAGAAGAAAGTCCATTTAGCGATTTGTACTCAAAAACTAAAGCGCTATGTGAATCGAAACCATGACCTTACGTGGGTGAGCCAAAAACGCTAACGAATAAATCATGTTTTCACAGATAGATAGCTGCCGATATATATTGTCCCTTGCATTTAGACATGAATCTAACATCTAATCGAACTGTGCATTTAATTGGTTTAATTTAGACTTAGCTGATCGGTGAAAGTGTTTAAATTCGATTAAACGTGTTTGAGTTATTAATCAAATGCTAATCTTATTTGTTCCCGAATTCTACTTTCCATTTCAGGGTCAATTATATCAGTATCGGTCAAGTACTGCAGTTTATTCCAACAATTCTTTCGTTTCCCTAAATGTTATATTCTGTTCACATGTTACAGATCAATACTTAAATACTGATTGCCGAAGGGAATATTAGATCAGAGAAATATTATATTTATAATGGCATAGGGAATGTAACCCGACATTGATGCTTAACATTTAACATTGAAGTTCAAAAATCGTTTCACTTTCCTTTGTATCAGTAAAATTTCTTCAAAGAAATTTTAATATTGCCAATAAGGTCTCCACGTTTATCTTCCTTAATGCATAATCATCAACTCTTTTAAAGCTTGTTTACAATGCTATTCGTGGAGGCGCAATGGCCCAGTGGTTAAAGCAGCGGACTCGCGGTAATAGGATCGCGGTTTCGATTCCCAGACCGGTCGTTGTGAGTGTTTATTGAGCGAAAACACCTAAAGCTCCACGAGGCTCCGGCAGGAGATGGTGGCGAACCCTGCTGTACTCTACCACCTCGACTTTCTCTCACTATTTCTTCCTGTTTCTGTTGTACTTGTATTTCAAGGGGCCAGCCTTGTCACAATGTGTCACGCTGAATATCCCCGAGAACTACGTTAAAGGTGCACGTCTTTGTGGAGTGCTCAGCCACTTGCACGTTAATTTCACGAGCAGGCTGTTCCCTTGATTGGATCAACTGGAACCCTCGACGTCGTAAGCGACGGAGTGCCAACAACAAAGCAATGCTATTGAAGAATAGAGACTATGAATGCCTTCACTCACATTTTCAAACCCCGCTTAATATATTCAACGCAGAAAATATTTATTTATATTCAACGTTTTATTCACCTCATAAATGTCTTACAAATAATTTTTTTCTTAATTATATAAGGATACTCTAGATTGTTATCTGCGTCGATTGCACCCAATAAATATGATATTTGTTTTATACAGAACTTAAATATTGCGTTTAATTTTATTTGAAATATTAAAAAAAATTAATATTTATACTTTTCTTTTATACTGTATGTTAATAGTCTTTAAAAAATCTCTGCAGTTGTGCACTAATTACTGTTTACAATATTAGGATAGGCTTTATATTTATTCTCTGAAATGTTATAACTTGTGCAAATTATTTTAGATCAGACATTGTGTGCAAATTTTGGCGCAAAGCCAGCGAACATCGGGATGGAGTAAATCGGTTAAACCGACCCCAGTACTCAACTGATACTTATTTTATCGAACCCCAGATTATGCAAGCTAACGTCAAACTCGGTGTCATTTGTACCAAGACGACATGCCGCTAAGTATTCTTTTCTAATCTAGGGACAAGGCCCGAAATTTTTAGAGAAGGTGGGGGCAGTCGATTAGATCGACCCCCAGTAGGCAACTGATACTTACTTTATCGACTACCGAATGGATGAAAGGCAAAGTCGAACCTCACCGCTATTTGAACTCGGAAAGTAAAGACAGACGAAATACTGCTAAGCATTTCGCCTGGCGTACTAACGTTTCTTATGTCTTTATTGCCCACAAGGGGCTAAACATAGAGGGGACAAACAAGGACAGACAAATTGATGAAGTCGATTACATCGCCCCCAGTGCGTACCTGGTACTTAATTTAAGGATGAAAGACAAAGTCGACTTCAGCGTAATTTGAACTCAGAACGCAACGGTAGACGAAATACCGCTAAGCATTTCGCCCGGCGTGCTACCATTTCTGCCAGCTCGCCGCCATACACCGATATAGCTGTCGTTCCACTCATGGATAATGGAATTTAACTGTCTCATTAAATATTCTAGTTATATTTTATTGTTTCTTATGATTAGAATGAAATATGCCAGTCGTATTTTATACTAATTGTATTTTAAAACCACTAGTTTTAGAAATATTCATATTTGAAAATATATAATATATATATTTGCAATAGAATTCAGTTATGTACTATTATCTTTGTACCTCTCTCTCTCTCTCTCTCTCTCTCTCTCTCTCTCTCTCTCTCTCTCTCTGTCTCTCTCTCTCTCTCTCTCTCTCTCTCTCGCTCTCTCTGTCTCTCTCTCTCTAAATATATATGTGTGCATGCGTGCATGCGTGCGTGCATGCGTGCGTGCCTGCGTGCGTGCGTGTGTGTGTGCGTGGTGTATATATAGATATATATATGTGTGTGTGTGTGTGTGTGTGTGTGTGTGTGTGTGTGTGAAGGTGCATGACTCAGTGGTTAGGGCGTCGAGCTTACAATTGTGAGGTTGTGAGTTCGAATCCCGGACCGGGCTGCGACTCGTGTTCTTGAGCAAGACACTTTATTTCACGTTGCTCCGGTTAACTCGGCTGTAGAAATGAGTTGCGACGTTACAGGTGCCAAGCTGTATCGGCCCTTGCCTTTCCCTTGGATAACACTGGTGGCGTGGAGAGAGGATGCCGGCATGCATGGGCGACTGCTGATCTTCCATAAACAACCTTGCCCGGATTTGTGCCTGGAATGGCAATTTTCTAGGTGCAATCCCATGGTCAGTCATGACCGAAGGCGGTCTCAGTATGTATGTATATATTCATATATATTATATATATATGTATATACACACACACACACACACACACACACACACACACACACACATATATATATATATATATATATATATATATAAATATATAAATATGCGCGCGTGTGTGTGTATTTGGGTACCCGTATGTGTGTGCACACATGCACATACATAATCTCCCTGCACAATTGCAAACCCACACACATACATCATGGCACCACGTATTCACGTGTACCCTATTCACTATATATATAACTGCATATTTATATATATATATATATAAATATGCGTGACGTACATTTGAAGGTGAACACGTAGAAACTCATACAACCATATTCTTGATGTACTCACAGATACAGGTCACACATATACACTTCGACATCACTGTACACACTCAACTATGCATTCACAGAAATCTAAGTAAATACAAGCATTACTTCATATTCAAATCTTGAACTATCTACTCTCATTTACCTGCGCTCAATCACATACTCACCTTTCTGCTATTTTCATCCTTTCTGGTGCACGTCCTCACTTTGAAAAACAGTAGTTTATGTCGATCTGCATAGTTTGTTTTGCAAGATTCTTGATGTGAAATGGTATCAAATGCTATTGTATCTTGGGAACTTCCATAGTCAATCAAATACACAAAAATTGTATTTCATTTCCTTTTATTATTAAAATAATTTACTAATTAACCACTTACCTAATCGATTGCTAGATTATACATTCGTTGAATCAATCGGTTGAGTAGTCAGCATTCGTTCGTCTGTCACAGTCATAAACTAGATATATTGTTTAACTCAGTACTTCACTTTTGTAACTGTGTAGGAATGCGCGACGACCTTGACTTCCTATTCTTTTTCTAAATTTCCTGCTATCTTAAATATTCGGGCTACTTTCCTCCATTTAAATTAACATTTCCTGACTCAAGTATGTTCATTAATACGTATTATAAAATACGACTAAAATTGCGCAAACTGCATATACGCTGAAAACGCACTTTGATTTATACACACGAACTGCATCTCAGTCTCATGCACACTCCCAACATACACATACGCATTTATCTCACATGCAACTGTACATTCTAGGATAAAACATCCTTATTGGATCACATACATAGCGCTCCTGCCGCATAACACGCTTCCACAGTATGTGAATAAACATCTGCATATTTGTTACACAGCTGCTCTTAAATCCATTCTAAGCTTATGCAAACACACAATGCACACGTAGACATGGGTGTATACAGTTCCACTATACATGCAAAACATACACTCGTCACGCACATCAACATATATAAGCCTATACAAAACAAAATTGGGCACCATCCGCATCTACCAATAATTCAGAATGTTCACGTTAATGAGCACAGAATTTGCTAGGAACACGCCTCTCATTACCACTGCTAATGGAATGTTCATGAAACGGTGATTCCATAGGTTAAGGATGTCTTTCCTTTCTCAACCAAATATTTTCTAAGTAATGTAGTTTCCATGTTTTCTTTTTACTACTTTCGGGGTAGTAATAAATGTCCGAGGCAGTTTTCCACTCATTTAAGGTAAAAAAAATTTGAATGCAATTAAGAATTTTGAATACACACTACAGCACATATTCTACACGTTTCTTCCTTTCACATGTTTGTACACAATTTTACCATTCAGTTTGTGTCTCTAACGGTTAATCACATTAAATTGATAGTGATAATAATTAAATATATTATATACGTCTTGTTTCATATGCTTTATGAATTAAATTTGCATATTTGATCTAAACATTTTTTGTTGGCAAAGTGCATAGAATCACATCCTCACGTTGATGCATGAAACAATATTATAGAGCAGAGTCTAGTGCTCGTGATAATCCCATATACTTCACATAACTATGTTAGCTGAATCTGTGTCAAGAATTTTCAAAGTAATTGTTTCTTAGTGACATTGCCATGGCACCATAAAAATATCTATAATGTGGTAGAATATAAATATCTATCAGATATTTGAAAAGTTATTAATGCATAACATTTTGTTTTTTGCTAACAACATTTATTTTATTTTATTTATGTAAAATGGAATCTTAGAAATATAAGCAGAGATAATAAATATTGTGCGAAATTCTTTGTGATACTAAACAATAGATCAAATAAGTATTCTCAGCGAAAAAGTCTTTTGATAAAAACTTGCTCCGATTGTCATAGGGGTTAGATTTTGATAATTCATACATAGCTATGCCTTTTTATATTGTAGCAATAATTTGTAATATATATTTCTTTAGACTGAAAAATATACAATAGCACCACTTCTTTTATTATATGAATGTTATTTATCGTAGTAATAGTCGGGGATACTATACTGAGAATCAGTAAATAAAGTTACTTCAAAATTATTTAGCAATTGCTAGTCTGTATTTCAATTTGATTCTGTTTCAATACCACGAATATGCGCGGCTTTTTGACTTACATTTTCTACTGTGAAAACAATATTAACTTAATTATCTTCATGTAATGTACTGTAATATATGTTTATATTAATGTCTGCATATAGATAAACAAAAATAATCAAGTTTTAAACTGGTGGATCACTCGCGACTTTTGATCGGATTAATCTATATTCCTACATTTACAAGTGAAAGTTTATTGTTATTTCAAATCTTTTAGCGAGGCAGACTGCATCACATTATTTGATGTTGTCTGAATGAAGTATGGTGACAAATACGTACCATGTATTTCAAGGTAATTGCTAAAATGTTACTTGTGAAAATAACACACACACACGCACGCACACACACACACACACACACGTACGCACACATACACTATATATGTGCTTGTATGATTATATATACTTTTATATATGCGTATACACACACACACACATATCTCGGAAAATATAATTATCACTAAATGCAACCAAGGGTATTGAGACCCCAACATTGCTAAATATAAGAGCTAAAATACACTAATAAATGCACATCTTGTATACATAATATGCTCATAGGAGCTGCGATCGACCAAAAACACCGACTCGACAACTGAACGATCAGTTTCGACAATTTCTGTAGCTACTTTATTAAGGACCGCTCGTTCGGCTATTTCCAGGTTATTCCACCGTCAGTATATATGTAATTAGCATAAAAAATTTATGGATGATTTAGCGAATCGCTAATGTGTATACAACATTAATATAAACTGCCGTGCGTAATATGTTACCATAAAGAAAAAATCTAATCGTCAATAAATGCATCTAAGGGTATCGAGACACATACATTACTAGAAATATGAGCAAAAATGTTACGGAAATAGTGGAAACTAAACGTTCATGTATAGGGAATTCTGTGTTGGTGAAATAATAGCCACTGCCACCATATATGTATATAATTTTGTGCTTTCACTACAACATTAGAGCATTTTAGCTCTTATTTCTAGCAATGTAGATGTCTCGATACACTTAGTCGAATTTAGCGACAGTTATATATTTCCTTTAGGGTGACACATTGCGCATGACTGCTTATATTAATTTTTGTGTGTGTATATATCTATATATATATATATATATATATATATATATATATATATATATATATATATATATTATATATATATATATATATATATATATATATATATATTTATCATTATAAATATACAGGGATTAGCAATTGAGTTGCTTCTCCAACATACTGAAAATTTAGAAATAGCAGTCAAAGAACTACTGATTCCAAACTACAAATTTTTCTCTAAAGTGGATGGCGATATTTATGGCACACATAGAACAAAACACCAGAGGGAAAAGCGTAAACAAACCAAGCCTTTAGTTAATTGGATACGAATCGTTTCATGGTTAAGTGAATGGAAATTTCACTATTCCAATCTTCAGCCCAAATATTCTGATAAATTTGAAAGTGTCTCTAAAAAAATTCACGGTAATTTTTGGCCATGCGACACCAAAAATCAACGATAAGAAAGGCACTTACGAATTCATCGGCTAGCGAGTTCAGGCACCTCACCTCAAAGAAATCTATTCCATGTGCGTCACAAATAGTCCCGTATGAAAAAAAGTCCCGTGTGGAAGGGATTACGGTTTAGCCATCTAACTTAGAGATATCAAATATAAAATATACAAGACCGTAATCCCTTCCACACGGGACTTTTTTTCATACGGGACTATTTGTGACGCACATGGAATAGATTTCTTTGAGGTGAGGTGCCTGAACTCGCTAGCCGATGAATTCGTAAGTGCCTTTCTTATCGTTGATTTTTGGTGTCGCATGGCCAAAAATTACCGTGAATTTTTTTAGAGACACTTTCAAATTTATCAGAATATTTGGGCTGAAGATTGGAATAGTGAAATTTCCATTCACTTAACCATGAAACGATTCGTATCCAATTAACTAAAGGCTTGGTTTGTTTACGCTTTTCCCTCCAGTTTTTTGTTCTATGTGTGCCATAAATATCGCCATCCACTTTAGAGAAAAATTTGTAGTTTGGAATCAGTAGTTCTTTGACTGCTATTTCTAAATTTTCAGTATGTTGGAGAAGAAACTCAATTGCTAATCCCTGTATATTTATAATGATAAATAGTTTTACCGATAAAGGTTTTTTTCATACTGAACTACTTGGCAAAATTGTTAATTATTAATTCTATTATTAATTGACGATTCTCTGCCCTTATTCTTGTATATATATATATATATATGTATATATATATATATATATATATATATATATATATATATATATATATATATATATATATATATATATATATATATATATATATATATATATATTGTATATCTTTATAAGGCACGATCCTTGGATTATTATAATTACTATATTCATCCTACGTCATGGCCGTACAGGTCGGTACGATCCCCTAAACTGCTGTTGCAAGTTGGAAGCAGCAGCCAGTAGTCTATATAATAACAGAGGAGTTTCCGAAAAAGGGAATCTGCTCGAAACGTTAAACCATCTTTCTTTCCTTTCCTGAGCGTCTGCTAATGCATTACATATACCACGTCCCCGCGTTGTTGTTTTATTCGTATTAGTTCTTTTTGGATTTTCCATATATATATATATATATAGTAAAGAGCGATCTGACATACACACACACACACGCACACACGCACGTATATATGTGTATATATGAATATATATGCATGTATTCATACATCGTGGCACTCCATCAGTTACGACAACGAAGGTTCCAGTTGATTCGATCAACGGAACAGTCTTCTCCTGAGCACTCCACAGAAACGTGTACCTTTAACGTAGTTCTCGGGGAGATTCAGTGTGACAAGGATGGCCCTTTGAAATTCAAGTACAGCAGAACCAGGAAGAAAGAGTGAGTGAAATTTGTGGTGAAAGAATACAACAGGGATCGCCACCACCTCCTGCCAGAGCCTCGGTGAGTTTTAGGTGTTTTTGTTTAATAAACATTCACAAGCCCTGGTCTGAAAATCGAAACCTTGATGCTACGACCGCTAGTCCGCTGCCCTACCACTGGGCCATTGCGCCTCCATTTACACACACATACGCACGCACACACACACACACACGCACACACACACACACACACACACACACACACACACACACACACACACACACACACACACATATATATATATATATATATACATACATACGTTCGTCTAAATTACAGTAAAATGAAAATAACACTGGCATCTCATTTTAACAAATATATTTACTAAAATTACACAAAACTATATTGCAATACTAGATATTTATATATTTGATTCAATAAAATCGCCATTGGCTTCAACGACGGTCTCCAGACGAACTCCTTAACGCCTGAAACCCTTCTGGCGTGTCTCTTTGCCATCATCGTTGGTGTTACAAGAAATTTCATTTGTCTCTCGCTCACCTGCACCCCACACATAATAATCAAACTCTGGGAAGCTTGGTGGCCAGATGTTAGGGTTGATGTGGTTGCAGAAATTATCTGACAGCCATGACTAGGTCCACTTGCTTGAGTGACATGCTGCAAATTCAAGACATGGCCTTTCCTGTAGCCACGCTCTTGACCCAATACATCGTCCAGGCAGTTCATGTAGGCCTCCGTGTTGATTCTGATGCCGTGCGGGAACAGAACTGGGGGCATAACGTGACCATCACTAATGATCACTCCAAACAACATGACGTTGACTGGATGTTTGATTTTTATCACACCGTCTGCTGTCATTTGTTCGCACGCTACAGAACTAGTCCGGAATAATTTGATATCATACCGTGTTTTTTTATATATATATATATATATATATATATATATATATATATATAGAGAGAGAGAGAGAGAGAGAGAGAGAGAGAGATAGAGAGAGATAGAGAGAGAGAGAGAGAGAGATAGATAGATAGATAAATAGATAGGTATACGTTTCCAAAATATATACACATGTGTGTGCATGTGTTTGCTTGTTTGCGCGCGCGTGTGTGTATGCGTGCGTGCGTGCGTGCGTGCGTGTGTGTGTGTGTGTGTATACAAAACTGTCAATCAGAATATAAGAATATTAATGCTTTAGAATCAATAATATCTTTCAGCAATGCAATTTTTTATATGTTGCAAAAATGAAAACGTTGAGTTTGTCTCTTTTTCACAGACATCGCTGAGTATTAGATTGGTATTCTCAAAATAAATTCGTCAGCATTTAGCAAAGTGAAGTTTGTATTTGTGCAAATATAACTTCAGTATTTTTTTTATCCCTCTTTTTTTTCCACGATTTACTATTACATATATATTTTTTCCGAATGCGGCAGTATTTTGTTTATGCTAAGATATATTTGCATACAAAAATACAAATATAATGTAATCTATCAAGAATTTTCGTTCTATTTTTTTGCTGAGAGTTTTCATAAGACACCTTGTATTTTTACGTTTTATTAAAGTGAATCTGTTGCAAAAATTTGCTCCAATAGTAACTTATCCATTTACTCATTCTCAGCATAAACTGAATTTTGAAAAGTACTGCTGCATATGTGGGTATTCAAAGCAACAACACTTGGGAGTGTTCATTAATATCGCTTTGTAATAGGGATAGGATGTCAAAGGATATATGAATACCATTAGCAGTAATTATTTATATTTCACTTATGCTTCCCTTGTGATTTTACAACCACTCTGGTCTATTTTATGATTTACATGTAATATTGTATATTTTCAGGTGGGATGATATCCTATTCCACTATCTTGTAGGGGTCTTCCCTATTCTTGTTATGTTCTATATCTTGCGATTTATATCAGTTATGAAAATGTTCGCTTTATTTCCCATTCTTTTACTTGTCTTGGTTTTATAATTTTCCCTTATTTTATCAATTGCATTGTTCACTTTGGCAAAATTTTATCTACGTATTAGTTTGACTTCCTAGTAATTAAAATAAATATGGTGCTTGTATTATTTTTCATCACGCTGACAAATACTCACGCAAGCGTACAGTGTGTTACAAAATAGTATTTCCGTTGCAACGTACTTTTAATGAACGAAGCAAGTAATATGCATACACACATGATGGCCGCCTACTTGTGACCGAGGAAGACTATTGATGACCTTTAGGAACATTGTGAGCTATAGGACTAGCTTACATTTTGCATTTGCGGCTTCGTTGGTGGCTAATGAGCCCTGCTCTTGACAAGCGTATACGACTGCAAACTTCGCAAATCAAGCTTTTCCCGTTGACTACACCAGCAGTGCACTTTCGAGCGGCACGCATATATTCTCCATACAGAACGCGTGCTATCCCGAAGGCGTCGACCCCCTTTTTTCACCTACTTCCTCAATCTATAGCGATGACAGTCATTGCTCTCCCGGGACATTTCACAGTCCTTAAATCGTAGACTTGGTTTCTGCCGGGGTCACTTTCCACTAACAAGTTTCCCATATAGCATCTGTTTAGGAATCCTGCTATCCTTCATTCTCGTAAGGTATCCAGTCCAACGTAACCGGTGCTTATGCACCATCGTCTCAATACGCAAGATGTCAGCTTACCTCAGGACCTGTGTGTCTGGAGTTTTTTAAGTCCAGCCAACAATCAGAATGTATCTGAGACATCTCTGATGAAAGTGGTCAAGGACCCTTACATGACGTTTGTAAAGGATCCATGTCTCATATGAGTAAAGGAACGATGTCAGTACACATGAACGGTACACAGTAATTTCTGTTTGTCTTGTGATGCCATGCTGGGACCAGGCACGAGACGGAAGAGACCGGCAGCCTGAAATATATTTCATTATCCAGGGAGCAAAATCGGCCGAGTGTGCTGTCCAGGTAGACAAACTTGTCTACAACTTTCAGTATTGTGCCTTCGACCAAGATAGCTGGTTCCACATATGGATTTCCTCGTGCAGGCTGGAACATTGCAACAGTCTTATCAAGGCTAATGCTGCGTCCATAACCTTGCAAGAAGCAGAAATATAATTTATAAGTATTTGCATGTCAGCCACTGTATGACTGACTAAGTCACAGTCATCTGCATAAAGGAGGTCACGAAAAATAGACTGAAAAACTTTTAAACTCGCAGCAAATCAGCTCGAATTAAAGAGGCGGCCAGGAGGTATATACCTGACATATATTCTCAAAGTACTACCCTGTGTACGTACATATGTATGTACGTACACAGACATATATACATACATACATACATACATACATACATACGTACATACATACATGTATGCACCAGAAGTTTATCAGGATCTTGTTCAAAACGGGGGCACCAGTATTTTCTTAACGAAACACTTTGAAACTTGGGACACTGGTAGAATGTGTCATATAAAACATCTTTTTCTCTTAGTCTTCTTAACAAAAAAAACGTACATCGCAAGTTATTTCATGTTAAAGTTGTCGTATTTCTCTAATTTCAACCAATGACTGACGTCCATTCAGCCGTGAAAATTAAGTGCTGACTACGTAAACAAACGATTCGCGGCGGTGATAAAATTATTATTTCCTTGTCAAAAAATGGCTGAAGCATATTGGCAGTAGCTAATAAACCTTTCTATTAAAGGCACAAGACATGGTTTTTGAGGGAAGGAGCAAGTCAGTTAGGGTTAGGGTTAGGGTTAGGGTTAGGGAAAACGAACACACGCGTGTTGCCTCTGCAAAATGTCAGAAGTAATGGAGATTAAATACGCTTTACACCGCTTAGGAGTAACTGTAAACAGCTGAATACTTGTCAGTGATTGGTTGAAATTATCGAAATAAGACAATTTTTTACATGAAATAAATCCGAATACAAATTTTTTTTTGTATTCTATAACACAAAATAGATAAGTATACGAAGTTTGAAAGTCTTTCGGTACCAAAAACACTACATAAAACATTAATGAAAACTGGTGCCCCCGTTTTGAACAAGATCCGTTTATCATTTAATTATATATAAGCATATCTACTATGAGCATGAGAATACGTATATAGATCAAGACAAAAATCTGCACAGATACTTACATTTATACATATGTGTATACACACACACACACACACACACACACACACACACACACACACACACACACACATATATATATATATATATATATATATATATATATATATATATATATATATATATATATATATATATATATATAATGTATTTATGTATGTATGTATGCATGCATATATACGCCTATCATGTAATTCAGTGACCAAGAAACACATCCTTTATACATTATTTTGCCCTGCATATCTGAGATCTTCATTCATTGTTAACTATGTCGTCTGGAGGATGAAGTTGGATACCGACATCATCCCGATGAGCCCATTTGATCTCGAGTTTATGTTGCTGTATGTCACGAAATTTGAGAAAAAGTGTTTGAAGGATGTCCTATTCTTAACATGAACACAATGTATCTACCATGTTTATGCAGGACATATTTATTGGAATAACTCACAAGCTGATAAATAAAAACGATCTTTAAATTAATTAATTATTTAAGTTTACAATGCCGCATAGATTCGTACCACAGCACTGCTCCAATCGGAGAAATAATTTTAGGAATGAGATGCAACACTAATTATACCACAGTTGCGTACATACAGGTGGAAGAATAATTATATATGATTGGAAGTAGTGAGTGTACATTTATATACAAAATATTTGTAGTCAAATTATCTGTAACATGAACATTTATATTATCGTTCAATAAAAATTGTTTCAATAAGCAAATTCTGTGAGTAAACCAAACATTAATTCATACTCGATTAAATGTGGGGATTAAAGCAAAGAAAGTATCATTCACGCATACACAATATATATAGCATCCACAAAAATATAGAAGGCAAATACCTTATATATTATACTGCATAAACAAATAAACTCTAGTTTAAAGAAAGGTTTCATATTTGATACCGTCTTTTTAAACTAGAGTTGATAATACTTGATAATACGGCTATTTAAGTTGAATGCTATTTAACTCTCATTGGATGGATTACCATTTTTGCTGACGTTACATTTACACACACGAAGAAACGCTTACACACACACACACATACACACAAACACACACACAAAGACACACAGGCAGAGAGAGGGAGAGAAAGAATTTTATTTAAGCGCAAGTTGTGACAAAAGGTTTATTAATAATAAAATATCAGTTGAAAATCAGACGTCAGAAGCAGTATCAACGAACTGAATTACGAAATTTAACAAAAGTTAGAAGTTAAAGAATTCTCTATGAGGCGCTAATGTGTGTTTTTTTATATTATGTCTTTAATCTCAGCTTGTGTGTCTATCTGTAAAATAAGGAGGAACATAACAACTATCAAGTCATTCAAACACTGAGACCTAAACATCAGTATCCAGACTCACTTTTTAAAGCAACCAACATCACTTTTTAAAGAGTTGTTGTAATGAAGGACGTTACCTCATGGACATGCGAATATACGCTACCGCTTGCAGTACACTTATGTCAATAGAAATGCATTCACATCTCAGGAAGAGTGGTTCTCCGTCAGAAGACTGAACACTAGCTTGGTGCATAAGAAATTGCACACCAGAATATTCTCCACTGGTCGATTTTCTGGTAAGAACTGGTATTTGATTCCAACTGAAGATGTCCTACGCCTTGCGCGTTGGCCTTTACCAGTGTTGTAATATTCAAGCGAATACACACAAACACAGATACAGACACACACAAACATATATATGAATATACAAACACAATATATATGTATATATAAAAATACATGCATGTAAATACACGCATAAACACACACACACACACACACACACACACACACACACACACACACACACACACACACAAACACACAAAAATACAGAAAGGCCATTTTTTCCGTTGAGGACTTATATGCGCCGATATTAGACTACTTTATAAGCCTTAAGCTTATAAAGTACCATTATTATCTACAGAACATATATGTGTGTGTGTACACTTTATATATACACATATATAATCATAAAGGCATGCATACAAACACATGCAAATGTATGTATGCGTCATTTATATACATCTATACACGAAATTTGCAACATATAACAATGAAACCTGACACTCATGTAGAAATCGTATTTTATTACGTTTGTATATAATGCTACATATTACTTGCATTTATATATTAGCTGCCCCGAGAGAAAATATATAGCACCGTAGAGCATGAAATTAGTTCAATTTAATATTTGATAGTGCTATAAATTTTACTATATCGCAATGAAATGAACTAAACACTGCAGCAATCTATATAATTTGAAACGCCTTCTAAAATTGTGTTGTAATAAAATCAATCTTATATGAAAAGAGTACAAAAAAAATAATGGTTGTACCGCTGTAAATAGGAGAATTACCGAACTGAACGACAGGAAATTAAAGAACTGAAGCCAACACTAACTGAACTATTTACATACGAATAAGTAGAAGAAACTGCTGTGGTGTAGTGTTCTCTTTTACTTGTTTCAGTCATTTGACTGCGGCCATGCTGGAGCAGCACCTTTAGTCGAGCAAATCGACCCCATGACTTATTCTTTGGAAGCCTAGTACTTATTCTATCAATCCATTTTGCCGAACCGCTAATTTACGGTGACTTAAACACACCACCATCGGTTGTCAAGCGATGTTGGGTGGACAAACATAGACACACAAACACACACACACACACACACACACACACATACACACACACACACACACACACATATATATATATATATACATATATACGACGGGCTTCTTTCAGTTTCCATCTACCAAATCTACTCACAAGGCTTTGGTCGACCCGAGGCTATAGTAGAAGACACTTGCGCAAGGTGCCACGCACTCGGAACTCGGGAATGAACTCGGAACCACACAGCAAACTACTTACCACACAGCCACTCCTCACAATTCGAGTACTTTCTCTTGGAGATCACAATATATTTATTTTCGATTGTATGTAGTTTGCTTTTACGATTTCTAATATCTACACATATACCTGATATTATTGAACTAGTCAAAATTTTAGCTGTTGTAGCTTTTTTCATCAAGGTAAAAATTGAGAGCTATCAAGCTAGAACCATTAGCAATCAGTAAAAAGTCCACACCAAATTATAAACTCACCTCATAGTTTCACTTTCAACATAATACATATCTTCAACATAATACATATGGTTTAATTTATTATATTGATAGTTTAGGCGTTGAGTAGGCAGTATCTTCAGAACCCTCGCAACCAAATGCTAAACAGCATTTTGTCAGACTGCAACTTCTCAGTTCAAATTACGGTGAGGTCGACTTTGCCTTTCTACATTTCGGCGGCAAAAATATAAGCACGTGTTCGGAGTCGATGTAATCCACTACCCTTCCCGACAAAAGTTCAGGCGCTCTGTTTATTGTAGTATGTTTATAGTATATTGAATGTTATATTTTTTGAAAATACACAGATGCGTAAATAAGGCAAAATGGATTGTATAGTTCTTAGAAGTTTTTCTATTGTAATAATTTAGAAAAAATATTTTTTCTTCGATATTAACGATGATACAGCAGTTGTTCTATATACACATGTGTTTTAAAATTAGTATATAAATGCTTGTCTATTACACAAAGCGTGCGCCCTCAACATAAATCGTCCGGCAGAATCAGCGTGTCACAATGCGCAACAAGGCTGTACATTTCAGTAGCAGGTGCGATACATCTTGCACGCTTCTGCATAGCTTCTTGACACCCACTGTCATTCCAATGCTTGGATCGCTCCCAATATCATGGTAAAAGATACTATCAATATGTCAGGGAGTGGAATCAAAACTGTGGCCTGCGTGCTGCGAAACATAATTCCTAACCATACGACCACAGTGAGTAGATATATCATTGTATTAAATAGAGTCGACAAAGCGTCGGTAAGAGTGTACCACGTTATCTGTTCTGTCATTTGGCGTTCAAATTCCGTCGTGATCATTTTTATAATTCATTTTTATCATGTAAATGAATAAATGGTAACTCTCAGCTGTGAATTGCAGGAAACAAAAGAGCATCAAATCGGATGATCAGTGGTAGCTGTTTCGGCTCTGTGCGTAGTTGCACTGAACTCTACAGGGTAGTAACCTTCAGCATCATCCAGATTAACATTACTAACTGACATCATGGCTGACTTTCGTGGACTTCACTGTTGTAAGTATTCAGGCCATGTTCCCTACTCAAGAACACATTCCTCCCTCCCTTACACCAATAAAATGATTATGTCTTCATTCATAACAAAACAAAATTAATGGTTCTGAATAGGATAATTAGAGCTTATTCGAATTTCCTCACAGTCAGTATTGGGTATTCTAACAAAACATCTACGTTGGTTGCACATAAAGTTTGCATTTACGTATAAGTACGTCTTCCGTCACTAATGATTAATATTTAATAAGCCTACTGGCTGTCTGCTACATCATCGTCTGAAAAGGTGCTGATGAAGTATATATCGTAGCGGGGAGATTTGACTGGCATGCGTGACCGTACGCCACCCATTGATTATTCTCAGTAGAATCAGATCACGAGAAATGGAAGGCCGTGGGGTTTTGACAGACGATTTTCGTTTACTAGAACCTATGTTAATGATGTTATGCATCAAGTGCCTAAATGAAAGGATCTCTAAAGGCTAATAGCGCAGTATTCAGTGTTCTTAAAAAACAAACATATCTATCTATCTATCTTTCTCTCTGTCTGTCTCTGTCTCTCTCTGTATCTGTCTGTCTGTCTGTCTGTCTGTCTGTCTGTCTCTATCTTTCTATCTATCTATCTATCTATCTATCTATCTATCTATCTATCTATACATACATACATACATATATATATATATATATATATATATATATATATACATATAGCTATATATAAAAATATTTATCTCATAATATATATGCATGACATTTTTTCACAATACAAGTTGATATACTAAATGCAACGTACATTATATTCAATAGGAAACTATGAATTTTTAATATCTAAATTTGAAACGTAAGGTTGCAAACATACCACCGTTCTAAAACTAATTTTCTTTACTATAGAGATTCTAAATCTTCAGGCATTACTTATTCAACAACACCAACGATACAGCAATATCTTCTAATGATAAAAATAAGTAGCGTTACTAATTATATGAGGTATATATGCTATAAATGCCATGATTAAAATGGAAACAATCGTGTATATTTATATTTTTGAAAAAGGCTTTATTATTTCAAAATATCATGACCTTTCTGTTATCTCTGTAACCCATTTACAATGAGATCTATGCAAAAATAACATATTGAATATTGAGTGTCAAAAGGCTCTTCTACTTAAGTTGTCAAGTAATAGATGGATGTCTATGTATGACTTACACACACACACACACACACACACACACACACACACACACACACACACACACACACAGACACACACGCACACACACACACACTCACACAGACACGCACACACCCACACACAGATACACATACACACATACAAACACGCGTGTGCTCTCACACAAAGGTGCACATGCACGCCCATGAATACATACCCATATATACATACATATACTTATACAGGTACACAAACACAGATAAAGACACACACATAAACACACACACATATATGTATATACATATATGTGTATGTATGTGTATATGATAGTATATATGTAAATATATGTGTGTGAATGCATGTAGATGGGTCTGAAATTTAAAACTATTGATTTATATTTACATATTTCATATGAACGCAATATTCATTACTCATATAAGGTCAAATGTTTTAAGAATAAATGCATCTAGAGACTACTGCTGCAACTGCTGCTACTACCAATACTACTACTACTACTACTACTACTACTACTACTACTACTACTACTACTACTACTACTACTACAGTAATGTATACAATGTTATTTGCATATAGTTATAGCGCTAGGTGAAGAATCTAAGTTATGTAAACAGACAATCATTCTGAAAATGTACTTTAATGGCAATATTTGTGAGAGTATGTTATAATGAATTCTATGTGTTCCACTCACTTCTAGGGTAACACATCACATAACATACCCTTATGTTCTCTTAATTTATAATTCCATACCTGCAACATACAAATTCAATTTACACAGACAATTCGCTGCCACCCACATGAGCACACACCCATACTTATACATATACGCCACGCACGCTTAAACACGCGTATACATATCCATGCACCCACCCACACACACTCACACGTACATATGCATTAGTATACATACATACATACATACATACCTGAATACAAAACAAAAATACAGATAGAGAAAACATCATTAACTGTAGAATTCACTATACAAAGCGAACGATCATCTTAGTTGTATCAATATATTGAGATACAGAAGACGGTGAGCTGGCAGAAACGTTAGCACACCGGGCGAAATGCTTGGCGGTATTGCGTCTATATTTACGTTCTGAGTTCAAATAATGCCGAGGTAAACTTTGCGTTTCATCCTTTCCGGGTCGATAAATTAAGTACCAGTTACATACTGAAGCTGATCTAATCGACTAGCAACCTCACCCTATAATCTAGCGTCTTGTGCCTAGAGTAGAAAAATATATTTAGATATAGAAAATATTCAAATTGATATATATCTACATCAAAATAATCATAATTAAATAAACGTCTTTAGCTTTAAATAGTATAGCTTTAACTATTACACCGGTTAAATATGTACTAATTTTATCTTCATTATTATTTTAAACTTAAACTTCGTTCAACTTGTATTTAAAACAATGATAATTTAAAACAATGATAATTTAGGTAAGATGTTTTTTGTATATAATATACATGTTATTATTATGGATGAAGGGATGATTATTGAATGGTTATTATTTTGATATTATGATTTTTTTTTTTAAATAATTTTTCTATCTTTATATAATAAGTATTTCATATTAATTCATTTGGTACTTATTGTTGGTTGAGATATATATCTAATTATTGTTCTAATTACGATCTGACGAGTAGCTATATTTTTGAATAGAACTTATTTTCGATAATTTCAATTGATTTTAATCGATTTAAATTTCTTTTCTATTTGAAAATTGGTTATGAAACACGTGTAATCTTTTTATTATATTTATCTTATGATATTTACTTTACTTTATATTATACTCATTTATTGTGCTTTTAATATTAATTTTTCTATATGTGATAGTGGATTTTCATCGATGAGTTCTTGAAAATTGGTTATTTTCCCTAAAACTATATATATTTTATATATACTTCATCTATAAGGCTCAATTTAATTTTAATTTTTTATAAATTGATTTTAATTGAGTTTTTTACCTGTAATTTTGGATTTTGTCCCTAATAATATTATTATATATATATATATGTATATATAGAACAGGAGTAAGCACATTAATGCGAAACAAGGTAGAAAAAAACTAGTACTCGAATACCAGAGGGAGAGTAATATGCTTTATTATTAAAGCTGCAAAAACGTTACAACAAAAAGTTATTCACAGTTTCACGTTCCCGTTCGTCGGACAGTTTTGGTTCAGAATGGAACAAAAATTTAATCTTATATTTGTGTATATGCAATTTACATTGACAGATACACATTTGAAACTGGTTTCGTTTTATTCGTCCTTTCAACTAACGGTCTTTTTAAGAATCGGTGATATACATAAAATTAAAATTATGATCTAAAAATCATGTTAGTTAAATCGAAGAAAACCTTAAATCAAAATTAAGTTTAGTTAGAAGGAAAAAACATATATACTCAAAGTAAATTAATTAGTAGAAAAATAAATTTAATTAAAAAATTACAAGCCTGTTTATAATAAAATATTCACTTACAGAAACAAATACACGTACAAACGCATACAAAATCATTTACTTATACATACACTCACAAAAGAAATTTACATACATATATACACTAAACATGCAAACATTAATACATGCATGCATATATACAAAAATATACAAGTAAAATATAAATATGAATATATATGTTAATGTATGTATAGGTATCTACATACCTATATATATACAGAGATGCCTATAATAGGACATCTAACCCGCTAGAAAGAGCAGCAAAAAACTCTATACCACAAAAATAGGGATAATTTCGAAAGAGAATGAAAAATAAAAACTTTTACCAGTCTATACTATAGAGTTTTTTGCTGCTCTTTCTAGCGGGTTAGATGTCCTATTATAGGCATCTGTGTATTTTAATGAATAATATATATATAGTCTACTGACTAATTTTTATTCTCGCTGGACCACTGGCGGTAAATTAAATTTCTAAAATTTTTTTTGCTGCCCTATGGTTTATTAATTACCTATATATATATATATATATATATATATATATATATATATATATATATATATATATATATATATATATATATATATATATATATGTATATATATATATATATGTATATATATATATATATATATATATATATGTATATATATATATATATATATATATATATATATATATATATATATATATATATATAAACACACATCGTACGTTTCCGTGCGTATATTTTAAATGTCCAACTTCGTTGTTGCAAGTTAGAAGTGTTGGGATAAAGAACAAAGACAAGAAGTGGTGAGAGAAAGAAAAAAAAGGAGAAAGAGAAAATAGAGAGAGAGAGAGAGAGAGAGAGAGAGAGAGAGAGAGAGAGAAAGAGAGAGAGATAGAGAGAGAGAGATAGAGAGAGGGATAATGATTTGAAAAACTAACGTTCCTCAAAAGTATCTAACTAATGTAATATAAATTAAAACTTTTCTCTTAACTTTTAACGTATACATATAAAAACGCACACAATTAAAATAGACATAAATATCCCCATAAATACATACATTTATATAATAGTAACACACTTGTATACACTCATACAAATATACATATTCACATATATATATATATATACATATATATACACACACACACACACACACACACACACACATATATATATATATATATATATATATATATATATATATATATATATATATATATATAAATTAAAATTACGATAAACAAGTAAACGAAGTTTGCTTTTAAAACCGTTCAGATGTCTTAGAAAGTTAAAGAAGTGATTTTTAAATTCTCAAACGCAGTATAATGCTAATAATATAGCCTGAACAGGATAAAATACTCCTAATTTGCAGAAAAACGTGTTGGCAGCCAGCTATGAGACTCGAACTCACACATCCGTTATAACGCGTCGCGCTGCCCTTAGACCGATTAAGCTAAACTGCCACACCACACATACTTCTGCAAATTTAAGATGTATAGAAATGTTGTTTTATGAGACGCTATTTATATTAAATTCAAATTACGATAAACGTAAACAAACAAACGAAGAACCGTTGAGATGTCTTAGAAAGTTAAAGATATTTTTGAATTCTCAAGCGCAGGATAATGCTAATAATATAGGCTGAACAGGATAAGCTACCCCTATATATATATATATATATATTTCGTATGTGTATTTCGTGTGCAAGATTCTTGATGTGGATACGTGTGTTGAAAAAAATACAATTAAACCTTGGGAGAGGCATTATGCCGGTAATAAACACACGCACTGGTTCAGTCCTTTATTGATTTATATAGTTTTTTGTTAAATTATTTCATTGCACTCATGCAATCTCTTCAGTAACTTGTCTCTACACTTACATTTATTTTGAATGTATGATCTGGCGTTGTTTTGGCGTTGTTTCGAAACTGTTGGGTATGAGCATGTGAGTGTGCAAGCTCGTATGTGTGCACGCTCATTTGTGTGCACGCACTTATGTGTTCGTGCTTATATGTAAGTATGTGCGTCCATATGTGTGTTTGTAACAATTTCGTTTATATCAGATCAGATAGAGACTTTTTAATTAATTTATTTACGTTCATATTCCGCATCATATGTGTGAACAACACATCCAACCATGGGCAATTGTAAGGCCCTCATCTACGTGTATTTGGTGTTCAAAATTGGTTGCGTTTCAGTTATGAGGACCGACTCCTGTATTTGTCATTCTTCCTCTCACAGATATTAAGAACACACATCGAGATGTCTCCTGATGTTTGTGAAAGCACTGAGGACCTCCTCAGCAGAGTCAATGAATGTAACTGATCCCATGACCTGACAGATTGTATTATAGGCAGTATGGATGTAGTATCTCTCTATCCATCCATTGACATTGACTTTGCCGTAGAGAGATGTGTTGAAATTATTTCGGAAAGTGAAGTAACCTTCCGTGAAGTGAACACGAGGGAACTAGGCCTCCTCCTAAAGCTCGTTTATAATAATGAATACTTAGATCACCACGACCTAACTAGATTCTGCCCCACCAGGTCAGGACGAGGTAGACCACCTACGATCACATCAGCTGCTAGAAAAACCACCGCAGAGCGTTGAAAGGGATGGAATACACCCACCCAAGACCCAGAGGATAATATCCAAACACGAAAAATGGTTACACATGCTGTAGGTGCAAGTCTGAAGACCACCCTGCAGAACCATATAGTTAAATTCAATGAAAAACTATACATGCAGGTCCAGGGAGCGGCTATTGGTGTCAGTGTGGCCGGAGACGTGGCAAGCCTATTCATGATCTGGTGGGACAAAAAGCTGAAAACAACTCTCGAAGAACACTCATTAACACTCAAACTATACGGGAGATATGTGGATGACATTAACATCGTAGTCAAAACACCATCAAACATTCAGACTGAAGAGAACGAGAAGATCGTGATGGAAAACATCGAGAATATAGCTAATTCAATACACCAGAGCATCAAGGTAACAATAGATTACCCAACAATCACCTAAACATGAGACTCCCAGTACTTGACACAGAACTTTGGCTAGAAACAATTAATGACAAAGTTCAAATCCTCCACTCACATTATATGAAACCTATATCTTCAAAGTATGTTATCCATAAGAATTCGGCTCTATCACACAGTGTGAAAATCAATATATTAATAGCCGATTTAATTAGAATAATGAAAAACATATCCCCTCCCCCCTGTGCAGTCCATGGGAGGGGCAAAAACATATTCAAGACTTCATGCATCACATGCAATTTTCGGGATACAGCCAGAAAGATAGAATCCGGGTATACAGAGGAACTAACAAGAAATTTGAGGAGATTGTTGTCAAAGATACAAATGGAACACAACCTAGATACCGTAACAAACAGTGGAATAGACTACAAAGGATTAGTGACAAAACAAACAAAAAGACCACGTGGTACAATACCGACAAGTTCCAGGGAGTAATGTTTGTGGACGCCACGCCACACGGAGAACTGGCCCGCAGATTTCGAAAAATCCTCAAAAGTACCAAGTTGAGGATAAATGTTATAGAAAAACCAGGGAGATCCATTAGATCAATAATATGTAAAACATATCCCTTCAGAAGAACAAGGTGTGTTGAGGAGAGTTGCATTGTGTGCAAAAATAGTCCTGGTGCCAACTGCAAAGCCAGAAATATAGTCTACAAAATAAGCTGTATGGATGGTGAGTGTAAAAACAGAAATACAACATACATAGGTGAAACGGCAAGAAGTTTGGCTGAGCGTGTAAACGTACATTGGAGGGACTATAATAATCAAAAACAAACCTCGGTGCTCTACCAGCATGCCAAAGAACAACATGGTGGTGTACTGGACAGAATTAGCATAGAAATCCTGTCTAGACACCCCGGTGACGCATCGTTGCGACAAATAGAGGAGTCGGTCCTCATAACTGAAACGCAACCAATTTTGAACACCAAATACACGTAGATGAGGGCCTTACAATTGCCCATGGTTGGATGTGTTGTTCACACATATGATGCGGAATATGAACGTAAATAAATTAATTAAAAAGTCTCTATCTGATCTGATATAAACGAAATTGTTACAAACACACATATGGACGCACATACTTACATATAAGCACGAACACATAAGTGCGTGCACACAAATGAGCGTGCACACATACGAGCTTGCACACACTCACATGCTCATACCCAACAGTTTCGAAACAACGCCAAAACAACGCCAAAACAACGCCAGATCATACGTTCAAAATAAATGGAAGTGGAGAGACAAGTTACTGAAGAGATGGCAAGAGTGCAATGAAATAATTTAACAAAAAACTATATAAATTAATAAAGGACTGAACCAGTGCGTGTGTTTATTACCGGTATAATACCTCTCCCAAGGTTTAATTGTATATATATATATATATATATATATATATATATATATATATATATATATATATATATATATATATATATATATATATATATACATATCTACGTACATATATACACCATAACGTATATACGCATACGAATATATTAACATATGTCTGGTGTATTGAATATTAAATTAAGAAAATGGTGCAATAAATTCATGTACGATACTTAAGTGCAATTTAAATTTTAAAAATATAAATTTAGAGAAATATAAATTTGAGATTTAAATATGAAAATGAGGAAAAATTTCACCTTGGTGAAATTTAAATTTAAATTTTGTAAACACTCGAAAGTTTTCTTGAAATCAAAAAATGTAAAATTTAAAAATGTACAATGTAAAATCGAAAAATGTACGAGAATTATAATACTAAATGATTTCTGTATTATGTGTAAAGGTCAAGTTCAAATTTTCGCACGTTATTCTTTCACTTGACATTTTATATAACATAGCTAGCCTGCAGGAATCTAAAATCTCCGGTTTTTGGTTTAGTGCGTATTTATCGTAGAAGAGGATGAAGAGCGTTTCAGTCAGTTACAAATTGCAGCGCATCAGGCGTCTATATGCCCTCCGCTTATATGATGCTGCTTTCTCCAAAACTGCCCACCTGATTTTGAATGGACATCAGCTGGATATCATTTTCTTTCAATTGACAGGCTTGTTTAGTAAGGCTTGCTGTCCTATTTTGGGGCATCGAAAGGAATTTCAGTGTGAATATAATTTAGTATTCAAGGGATTTTCCGAAGCTCCTATATATATATATTCTGTATTCTTGTGAGCCATCTATTTGTAGCTTAGCTCTATAGAGATTTCCTTTCTCAAGACAATTTCTTCCTAAAAGACAGGAACTTTGATATTTACAATTGCAACTCTCCTTGTTTATTTCTGCACTGTGCTTACTTCTGGTGGTTTTTGTGTTGTGCTGGTTAATCAGAGAGGCGAAGTTTTTGCAACAAGAATAGTTGACCTACAACGTACTTCAAATAAAAATTGTATTTCATTTATGACTAGCTTAGAAGGGTTTAGAAACTAGAAACTAATTTTAAGAATTTTCTAACTATACTTACTTATACGGATTACACAAGATTATACCACAAAACATTCCTAGTTATAGTGCTACCGGTTCTATTATAGTTTGGGTGTGTGTATATATATATATATATATATATATATATATATATATATATATATGTGTGTGTGTGTGTGTGTGTGTGTGTGTGTGTGTGTGCGTGTGCGTGTGTGTGTGTGCGTGTAGATACCTATACATACTTAAACACGCACACATATATTTATGAATGTACATACCTATACATACATTAGCATATATATTCATATCTATATTTTGTTTGTATATGTGTATATATGTATATACTTGTTTGTGCGCGTGTGTATGTGTAAGTAAATGATTTGTACATGTTTGTACGTGTTTTTATTTATGTAAGTGAATATTTTATAATAACAAGAATTGTATTTTTTTAATTGAATTTATTTTACCATTAAGTAATTCAATGTTTTCTCCTTCCAACTAAAGTTAATTTTGATTTAAGGCTTTCTTCGAATTTACATAAAATTCTCTTTAAATTGTAATTGTAATTTTATGTATATCGCCGGTTCTCAAAAAGATAGTTCAAATGACGAATGAAAGCAAACCAATTTCGAATGTGTAACTGTCAATGTAAACTGTATGTTTATAAATATAACATTAATTTTTTGGCGGTAACAGTAACGAGGAACACTGAGGAACAGTTTTTTGTGCTGTTCTGTCAGCTCTAATAATATTACATATATACATATATATGATATATATGTATAAACACATACAAAAATGCATACACACACATCCACACAAACACCGACTCACACATAGAACACAGACAAACATATACACGCACACACGTACATGTTATCTTTAATAGCAGGTTAACACGTAGCTTACTATTTAAACTTAATTAGATGTACGTTTCTTTTTTTCTTTTTTTCCGTATTAGAAAAAATTAGAGTAAACAGCTGCGTATTGTAGTAATATATGTCTAAATTTTACATCGTTTTTTACTAGAGAATATTCTTTTCTACATTAGCCACAAGGCCCGAATTTATTTGGTGGGGGCCAATCAATTAGATCGACCCAGTTAGCAACTGGTACTTAATTTATAGACCCCGAAATGATGAGAGGCAAAGTCGACTTCGGGACAACTTGAAGTTAGCGTAAAAACAGATGAAATAACGTTAAGCATTTAAGCCCGGCGTGCTAACGTTTTTGCCAACTCACCGCCTTTTTACTAGAGAATATTATGGAAATCCTTTTAGCCCCTTGTGGAGCGTAGGGCCAGATTCTCGGGTTCCATGGTGTATGTGTTTCCCATCAGCTGGACAGGACGCCAGTCCATCGCAGCTTTTTACTCAAGAAAGAGGAAGAAAGAGTGAGAGAAAGTTGGGTCGAAAGAGTACAACAGGGGTCGCCCCCCCCCCGCCAGAGCCTCGTGGAGCATTAGGTGTTTTCGCTCAACGCCCGGTCTAGGAATTGAAAACCGCAATCCTGTGACCGCGAGTCCGCTGCCGTAACCACTGGGCCATTGTGCCTCCAGAGAATATTATGGCAGATGGTAAATTACAAATAGACGTGATTGAAACGAAATATTTCCATTTTGATATTATTAAATTATGTCCACCAATGAAATTAGAATAAATGGATCAAATTCGATATGTGAATCAAATATTTTATATAACGTTCCCTAGATAAAATCAGTTTCTCTTTATAGAAGAGCCCTGTTCATAAGAGTAGGAGTCTGTCATAGAACCATTTTTTCCAAGATACATTTTCATATGAAAATATGCACTTATTAATATTGTGTACATTTACACATTTTGTAACTATTACAGCGAAATGGATTGTAACATCTTAAGTGTTTTTTTGGGTGAGGCACAGAGAATGCAATAGTAACAATATCAAAAATGAAAAAGTGATGTATTCATTATTGTTGCCCATGTATACCATTATGATTATTTATAGGATACATACATACATACATGCATAGATATATACATACATATGTATATATATATATATATATATATATATATATATATATATATATATATATATATATATATATATATATATATATATATATATATATATATATATGTATATATATATATATATATATATATATATATATATGCGAGTAAAAATAAATACAAAAAAGGGGTTTTGTATGATTGTGTATAGAGGAATATATTATTTTGTTTAAAAGAGTTCCAACACTGTCTGTTTTTTATGTTTTATTTATATTCCTGCAAAACCAATGTGGGATATAGAATATGGAATATACAATATATAATATAATATACAATATATAATATAAAATAAAAATGGATGGTACTATGAAATAAAGTATTGAATGTCTTATTGAATATATGGAATATGTCTTATTGAATAGATGAAATATTCGATAGAAAAGTGAGTTTCTATCGAAGACATGACTAGCTGTATATGTGTGTTTGTTTAGTTTATTTTTTAATATGTTGATTTGGGGAAGGTAATAATTTTGTGTCAAAATATTATTTTTTTCTTTTTTATTCAGAAAATAGTCAGCTGCATGTATACACTGCATTAAATAATTTTCAGTGGGGAGAAACATTTTATTGAATTAATGACAAATTCCTTTTTATTAAGAATATGGTCAGTTGTGTGTATTATTGAGTTAAATTAATTTCAAATATGGTCAACAATTTTTTAAAAAGTAAACAGTAGGAATTATTTTTCGCTTGATATGTGGCGGGTCTATGTGCTTCTATGTTTGTTATTTGTAATGTATGTATGTTTGGTTATTTGGGAATATGTTGTTTTGAGAGAATGTGCATGCGTGTGTGTTTGTTTTCTGAGTCGTATGTGTTTTGCTTTTAAGAATACGTTGTTTTGAGGAAGGACTTATTTTTGACAAAATATATATTGAATTCTATAGTAGGATGCTTTATGTGTGTGCGTCTGAAAGGGGTGTGCATGTGTAAGTGTGCGTATATATATATATATATATATATATATATATATATATATATATATATATATATATATATATAGTTGAAAAATTTCGTTATAGGTATAAATATACCATAAACAAGTATTAAAAAATGGAGAAAAATGTTGAATCAAAATTAGACGTAAAACAAAATTGCATTCAATATATACGCACGTTTCGAAAGACAATAAAATATGTAACAAAAAAAAATTATAATCATAGTAATTATAATTAAATTTATGCATTGTCATTCTCATCAGTGTGAGGAATTTTTGAAAGAACATCAAAAAAGTTTAATACAGTAAAATAAAATAAAAAACAATAAGGGATAATACAGATGGGGTAATAGGGAAAAATCGGATATTTACAAACAAGTTGTAAAAGGGGAAATAATAATATAAATAATAATAATAATAATGATAATGATAATAATAATAATAATAATAATAATAATAATAATAATAGTGAGACAGCTGAAAAAGAAAAACAAAGACATATCAATGTGTATGCAACGCTACATATACAGAAAATTATAACATATAAATAAAAGTCTAACGGATATGTTTAAGAAAACACACGGGTCGAACAAAGTATAATGCAAATAAGGCCACATGAGTCTAGTAGAATATAATGCAACAGGTTCACTAGATGAAAAGGCTATAGAGCGTAATATGTATACATATCAATATTGAAAACGAAGAATATATATATTTTACAAGAGGCTTAAAGCTGAGAGACAAGACAATGTATTAATGTATGTACAAGCAGATGAAAAAAAACGAATTAACAAAGAGAAACAGAGATCAAAGACAGGACAGGCCGGTGTATTCAAAATAGTTCGTTTACTCAAAAAATAGCCCAGGGTAGGGGAGACAATCAAAGAAGAATTAGCACACAAACGAATATACGGAGAAAATTATCATTATTTTACAATAGAGAGACGTATATACTTAACGCATAAAAATATGCAGTCATACATACATACATGCATACATACATACTTACATATATATATATATATATATATATATATATATATATATATATATATATATATATATATATATATACATATATGCATATATATACACATACATACACATACACACACCCGTGCATGCACACACACGTGCATGCACTCACATACACATACAAGAGTGCATGTGTAAGGGAAGATACAAATAAATAAAATAAAGGAGTACGTATTCACATAAAACGTATATACATATATATATGCATCCACACGCACACATATACATATACATACACACACACACGCACACACACACACACACACATATATATATATATATATACGCACATATACGAATTTATACATACACGCATTTATATACACATACATATGCACACATTTCTACACATCCACACATGCAAAAGTGGGAGAAACATACATGCATATACACCAAAGAAAACAAATATATAAAAATATACATAAACATAAACATATAGATACATAATATCTATCAATACGAGTATCGATTTGAGATGGAAAAGAAACAATCAATTATAATACGTAACTTGACATTCAGGCGTCACTGGAATTAATCCTTCTCTATCTGCATTATTCCTTCTATATCAAATTGGTACATGTTATTAAACTCGACATAATCAAGTAAATAATGTGCAATATATTTGTAGTTAATTTACTCACACGGCAAATGCTTCCAACAACTTAATAGCTTAGAAGATAATGAGTGATTAGAAAATCGATGCCGATCCTAGAATATACCAAACTTTTAGACCTAAGATTACCCTGCAGGACCATAAACCATGTAAACTAACACACACACACACACACACACACATACACACACACACACACACACACACACACACACACACGCACACGTACACACACGCACGCACTCACATATTCAGTTTATAAGATTAATTAGATAAAACTCAGACAGCAAATGCTACCGTTACTATTGTTATTGAACTGCTTATGTTGATTTTGTGATTTTACTGCCGACGTCAATATTGATCAAGCAATTCCTATATTCGAAACCATGCCATATGTTGCTCTTATATATTTCGAATGCATTCGTATTTTCTGAGCTAGTTAGGTTTGATTTCAGAGGCAGTTGACTGCTTTTGTTAGTGACACGTTGACTTCACACTGACCTCGTCATTAATTCATGCCTTATACAGTAGTGATCTAAGACAGAGCAGTGTTTAAAATTAAGACTGATGTCACTTGTTAGGGTTATATTGCATATTTAATGCAGAGCATGTCAGCTAAATAGAACTACCAGAAAATTTTGATTGATTAACGTGCAACATAAGAAAGAATTAGTCATTAATTACATGGTTCGATACGACTTAATACTAAGTGTAAATTAAATACTAATATATTGTACATTGTTTACGTGATTATTATGTCGAGTTTAATAACATGGACCAATGTGATATAGAAGGAATAACGCAGATATAGAAAGAATAATGCTAGTGACGCCTGAATGTCAAGTTATGTATTATAATTGATTGTTTCTTTTCCATCTCAAATTGATACTCGTATCGATAGATATTGGCTATCCATCCATCCATCTATCTATCTATCTATCTATCTATCTATCTATCTATCTATCTATCTATCTATCTATCTATCTATCTATGTGGTATACACGCACACATACATGTGTATACGTTTTTGTATTTACACAGATGATTGTATGCACACAACATTGTATGTGGCTTAGACATTCAAACCAAAATACATTGACATTGATTTAATCAGTAGAAATAATAAGAATATTAGTTAGAATCATATATTATATATATATATGGCAGAAATGGCAACAAAAGAAAGAAAGAAACCTCGATATTATGCAAATAGAGGAAGGTATCTGTAAAGATACGCTACTGAATAAGTGTCACATATCTTTATATATATATATATATATATATATATATATATATATATATATATATATATATATATATATATATATATATATATATATATATATATATATATATATATATATATATATATATATATATATATATACATATATATATACATATACATATACATATATAGTTTTAGTCTCATCTGGGGCCCCTTCTATATCCAAGGAGTCGGTAGGATTTCTTATGGCTTTATTGCCTCTCTGTCTTCTAATGTTTGACGTTATGGTTGCCGCGTCTTTCCGTTTTGGCATTGCAACGAATGTGGCGTTGGGAATTTTGGACCACCGTGAGGCACCTCTCTCGACTTCTCCATAGTGGGAGAGAAAGCGTTTAAGAGGCCGGTTTGCTACGGATGTAACTCTTGGGTTTTCTACCCTACACGACCGTGTCTAAATGCTCGCACTCTCAGAAACAGAAAGGCTCCGGGATACCTTCTCACCTCTCCATGCTCCTCTATCATGGCCAGTACTCTGGCCTGGTACCTATGAGGAGGTACGCCTGAAGCCCTGAATTGGTCACACGACGTCCCATCTATAAAGGCAGCACCACGTATTGCTCAGTGGAGCTGGTCATTGTGACCATCCTACGCACTCCCTCTTCCTTGATATATATAGCTACCAAGGTCCTATGTTGTTTTCTTCGGCGGATATAGATTACGTAACGCCACACCTCCTCCAGGCACTTTTCCATTTCGCCTGTAGAAGGACATAGCGGCTTTCTTTCTCTACATTTAATGCACTTCTAAATTATCGTTCGCTTTTTGGTGGAAATCCTTTCCTCTTCGAGGAGAGCCACGGCGCCGGGTCGAATGGTATCTGTTTCATACTATTTGATTGCCTCTGCTTTCTCTTACATCGAATGTGTGGTCCATGTATTTATCATGTTTACGAAGAACATTTTTCCTTCGGATGTGTATTCTCTCTACTGGCTTCGTAAATAGCATTACTCTTGATACTGTTTATGCCTTTTGCTTATGCTTTTTTGATGCCGATACTGCTGCTGATTGTTATAATATCATCGCTGTTGTTGCTGCGGGTTTCGTTATTAATATTACTGTTGTTGGCCTTGTTCTTGCTGATGTCGTTATTGTTGTTGTTGTTGGAGTTTTCACGGGTCATGCTGTTGTTAGTGGTCTTGTTTTGGCTGTTGGCGATGTTGTCGTTGGTGTTGGTGGTGATGGTAGTAGTGGTGTTGGTGATGATAGTGGTGTTATTCTCTGTAAGTTCTTTTGCAAAAGTCAAAGGGAATGGCGACCGCTACGCTTGGTTGGCTACTGCGCATTTTCTCCTACACACATTCCTCTGTTTAGACAAGGGCTTCTCATGTTTTGAAAAAAGATAGATTGAAAAATATGCCCGGGTACGTTTACGGCACTGGCAGAAAGCCCGTTCAGGGATTCGAGATTGAAATGGGTTGAACCTCTTTGATACATCCGCGAAACAATAATTCCAATTTCAGCGGCCGAAAATGGCAAAGGATAAGCAAAGTTAGAGAAAACTCAAGTTGATGTCTCCTCCTTCATTAGTGAACTCAACATAAACTCAACATAATGCATACAGTAACGATGTGTCAGGTTAATCGTTCATGTATATATTTCGTATTTGCTGAGCTGGTACATTTCACGCGTTTCTACAAATTTCGATAGTAAATCAATAATAATTTAAACTAGCTGCTCTTTCAAAGCACGCTCTAAGAATATTATCACACATGGAATCATTTCAACGTCTATAACGTATACTAACTGTTCGCATAACCAACAGCAAAAATCTGAAATTTCGGTATTATCCATTCTTCTCACCAGTTGAAATAAGAATTTGTGCATTGTGTAAAAAAATATTTTTAGGAATGTTTGTTCTCAGTTTCGTACTCTAAAGTTTATATTTTATAATATTTGATTTGAATTTCGTTTTGCAAAGATGAATGTTCTATTTATGTGCGAAAATGTCATTTCTAATTAAATATTCTTTGAAATTTTAACTAGTGTCATTTACAAATTAAACGTAAAAGGAAAATTGCATTGCGCTACAGTGCAGTATATGATGTACTAAGAAGTTTCTTTTGTTTTTGAAGTGTAAAATTAGTGATGACAGATAAATTTCAAATCATACATTATTATCTCCAAGGCATTTATTAATCAATTTAACATGTTAGAAATAAAAAGCTGTTACAGTTAAATATTCGCAATTGCTTGCAATTACAACATTATTATCATACACTGAATCAGCCATGTATGATTTTCCTTGCTTCTTTCAATTCATTCCTATCGACTTTGGAAACTTCAAATATAGAACAAAACGGCAATTGCTGTTGTTCGAATTCTCCTATTTTAGTATTTCTCTAAAACGAGAAACACTAAAATTGGAGATTTCAAAATGCCTATAATTTACGATGTAGCAAGCTCTTTGTTTCTGCTCAAAGTTTTCGCAAAACTCAAAATGAATATTACACATTAAGCAATATATTTTTGTATGGATTTCAAAGAAGCCAGTGATGAAAAGTGAGATCAAGTATCTGCAAAATGAATGCACTCAAAATTCCGAATAAATTCAAATGCGGTGAGGATAGAAGTCATGATATCTGAGACGTTTGCACTTGAGTAACGCCTTCATTTGTTCTTTTCTCATTTGTCGTCTAAGAAAACGAGGTATGATACTTACCTATTTTCCGTGAAATGGAATATTATTACCGATTTTATCCACTTTGCCTCACTATTACTTTGTTAAATATTTAACTATTCTTTTTACAAGTCGTCTAATGAGAAATTGCTTTTGAGCAATGATATTTTGAACATTGTATTAGAAGCCAATTTTTAAAAGTATACTTTAATGACCATTGCTCTGAACAAAATATTAGAAATTAAAAAAATGATTTTAGAAACTGTAGCGACCTAATGAACTGAATAGAATATGGGTGTCATATGATGTCCCATTTTTAAAAATATTAATGTGTAACTGGTAATGCAGTAAAGATTAGAGCACTTTAAATTGTGTTAGATTACTATAAAAGTGTGCAGTACGTTTACAACATATTCACAATCAAAGAACAACATTAGCTGCAACATTGTATTGCAGGAAAACTCTTCTTAAGTGACAGCGTGTGTAAAAACACAGAGCTCATTTAGAATATCATCCGTGGATCTTGAGACACTGGGATTTCGACCTGTTTTATTTTCCCGAATGAGGAACGTACACCAGATGTTCTGAACTAACTTGACAGCATCGATTCCGTATAGAAATTAGTAAACTCAACAATTTGCTAATCTGAGTGAAAAACTGCCCGGCTGATATACGAGCATGAAACAGGGTAGGATTAAAATAACGACCTGCATAACGATATTTTTATTGGGTGATCTTTCTCACACAGAATATTGTAGCTATCTGCTTTCTACATCTGTATAGCCATTTTATGTATTTCCGATCAATACATTTTAGGGGCTCAATGAAGAAATATGTTCTTATCATCTAGCTATTACTCTAGATATTTGGGACTCTAGATAAGTACTTTCCTATCTAAGAGAACGTATTACATTATGCTCCAATGACTAATGCTGTTGAGCCAGCACATCCCAATGACACATGAATTTAAGTTAGAGAGAAAAGGACATATAATTAGATTATACCAGTATCATCATTGTACTTTCTGGGAACAATAATTGTGGACTGCATATATACGTGCGTTGCAGCAGGGGAGAGACAAGTTGTAGAAATGATTTTGTTCGGTAGATTTACTACGGGCGAATGCAAATTATTGGTTTAAATTTCTTACATAAATAACCGTAATGACCAAAGAAAAGTGAAATTGTTTTAGTATATAGGTGAGTTTTATTTGCTAAAAATTGCAAGTACATTTTATTTTGATAGGTTTTTGAGAATTGTCTGCTTGATATGTTGATATATTTCATCAATAGAATATAAACTATCACGTATAAGAAACATATTATGATAACCCTATTATTTTTTATGTTCGCAAAGACAATAATATACTATATTCATATTTGTTTACTTACCACAACAAATGAACCACTCACTAAAGCTAATTCGTCGAATATTAGATTGTCATATATATGTTTTGTAATATTTCTTTTGTTTCCTATTTTTGAAAGTTATGCATTTTCCCAGCTATATCGATCATGAAAATAACCCATTCAGACATCTTAATTTCTCGTGTGTGAAATAGGTTACTGTAAATTGTATGCCACTAGATAATTTATTAAACCACATGATGTCACTAGATTACCTCAATTATCCAGGGGAAAATCTTTGAGTCTACGGAGACAAAGTAAATTAGGTCCTTAATCCATGCATAAACCAGTTGCACTCTGTTAAATTGAAATTCATCTTCAGATGTACCTATTAACAAAAGTTTCTCTGCGATTCACACTCCACGATTAATTACAGTTGTGAAACTATAGTGTAATATTCGAAGGTGAGTTTTTGAGAGAGTGTGGAATCCGAAAGCTTTCGGGTTTAACTGACTTGAGATCGGCACTTCACGAAGTTGAAATGTCTTTTACTTATAATGCTGGGTAACCGCCTTAAGGAATTTTAGTCGAAGGAATCGACCCAACGCTTCTTTTTATAATGCTTGGTACTTATTCTTTCGGTCTCTTTTGTCAAACAGCTAATACGCGGAAGTAAACAGCACCGGTTGCGAGGCGTGGCGTGGGGACAAACACAGACACAGAGAGACGCACACTCACACACACACACACACACACACACACACACACACACACACACACACGCACACACAACGGGTTTCTTTCAGTTTCCGTTTATGGAATTCACTCACAAGGTTTTGGTCGAACTGAGGTTATGTTAGAAGTAACTCATTAATGGTGTCACGCAGTGGGACTGCAACCGAAACCATGTGGTTTGGATGCAGACATCTTACTTCACAACCACTCCTGCACCTATGGAAAATGTAATTAAAGATTTCTTGTCTTAAGTATATAATAAGCTAGGAAGAACAAACAAAATTGTAAAGAAAAAGTTATCAACGAAAATGTGTAAGAAAGGATTAAACTTTGAAGGTGATATATAACGGTATTTCTATGCTTATACAACGGTATATCTATGTATATACTATGTTAATGATACCAGTTGGTTTAAACATGACTATTTTATTAATTTTCATATTTAGAATTCAGTGCTCGTTTTCTTACTATGAAGCGAATGGAGCACATGCATTATATTTTGAGATGGTACTATCAATTTGTCATTTTCAATGCCAGTTAAAATACGTATTCCATTGAGAGTATTGGATTCTTTTAGATGCATCTACTTGCAACAAACAAAATCTGAATTATGTATAACTTTTATTCACATCTCTTGAAAACAAAATCAAATATATGTTGGCAAAACTATTGCTTCTTCTAGATAAATAAATAAATTTATGAGAAAATGGATTTTGAGAAATGTGCTTTTGTAAAATATATAACCTATAATTTATTTATCATATTTTATCATAAGATACGTTAATTGCAGGAAATATTTATGAAACGATCAGTTATATAGAGGTGCGCTATATCTATTATGATTCATTTCCCTGTGGGCATGAAACAGACACTTTCAGGTATTGTAAATGACAGTACTAGTGTCCCTCAATGGAACTTGATTATTTAAAGCGAGTAGCTTTGAAATATGTACTTATTCTTTTAATTGATATTTTAGATTTGTGAAGGAAATACACGGTTTCAAACAATAAAATAACATACATAAAACTTTATATATAAATCGTTTATGCAAACTGTTTTCACATATATTCCTAGGAATAGATTTTAATACTTATTTTAAGACTAATATATCAAAACAATCTATATTACATTTCCGCAATGTAATTTCACGATTAGATATCGTAGTTCTTAGATTATCCTGTATTTTGGAACTAATGTTACGTACTCTGGATTTAGGACAATTTCTCAAAGATGAAATTTGCATCTAATATATAATATTTGTATCTGAGTCTCCATTTCGTTTTCTTCATTTCTGAAACACTTATCTGTACTCTGTTCAACCTAATTAGTAAAATACATTAATAAACTCCACAATGAAATACGAACAGTAAAATACGAACTAATGTAAAGTGAATATAAACACACTGATATCGCATGTATGACGGGCGAATAGGTACAACATCATATCTCACCGGTAAATAATACTGTGATGACATTTTCAGACAACTGCTTATGATGTGGGTGATATCTTCGGTGTTAACTCTACAGTCTACATCGATATGTATGTTTATATGCATGCATGCATATACGAGCTATGTAGTATGTATGTATATATGTATGTATCTATGTAAGCATGCTTGCATGTATGTACGTACATATGTGTGAATTTATTGGGTTGGCCAAAAAGTCCGTTTCGTGTTTGTTGACACTAAACATTAAGCACTCTAATAAGTAGCTAACTTCAATCTTTATCTTGTTCCTGCGCTCTTGTTAGATACTAGAGACTGATATGTCAATATGACAACGTAGTTCGGCGTGAACTTTCGACGAGACAGATTATGAAAATGAGGAGCCAAAAATAATATCATCGACATCTCATGCTTTTTACTTTAAAAAGGGCAAGAAAGCTGCGAATGCCTGGTGGAAGATACACGTTGTGTATGGAGAGTTGCTCTATGGATACCTGTCTGTAAACCTGTGCTTCCCAAAGTGTGCAGTACTGCTTTCCTGGGGGCGGCGCAAAAATGAACGGGGGCGTTGAAGAAAAGTGGGGTGATAATAAGTGGCCAAAATGGGGCGGGGCGATGGATGTAGAACCAACAAAATGGTGGCTCAATGAGGTTAAATTTTATTTGTGAGGTTTTATTTGTAAAATACAGTTATTTTGAATATGTTTCAGAAATGATCAACCTTTGTTGTGGTAGTGAGAGAGGGGCACAAGGAATGTGGCCTTGGTGCCAAGGTTGTGGCTGCTCGAAAAATTTAGGAATAACAGGTGCAAGCAGAGATTAACAGCAAAATCAATCTCCGTTATATGACTAGGATGATCGCGGATATTACCCTGATACCCAAATGGAGTGTTGAAAACCCTGCATTAGTTACATCACAATGGGCAATGTTTGATTCTCTCATCAATTGAATGAGAGTAATCTCACCAAACGCACCCAATGGCATGACATGCAAGAATGTCTAAAACTCATCCTTTGTTAAGAAAAAATTCAACGGGTTAGACGTCTAGCAAAGCGAAGATCCAGCGAAGAGTGAGTCATCATGAAATATCTTTCGCCTCTTCCGTGCATGCAGCGTTAAATATTTAGTTTAAGGATACACCAATTTAGACATTGATAGAAATATTGCTTGTAGACTTTCGATTTCTTACAAATCTACACTTTCTAATCACACAAAAAAGCATAATTTCGATGCACTTGATATTAATGTTAGCTACTCTGTTTCTATAACAACATGTTAATAATACGTGATACACTGGAAAACATACATAGTCACAGTTTATAATTTAGCGTCCTGCATGCCACGACAGAGATCAATCAGTAAAACCGCCAGGAAAATGGCATTTATCATCATGGTTCATTCAGTTACCTGAAACCTAGTCGATATAATTCAGGTGAAAACTAAGGAGTTTAATTCCAACGTCTAACTAGAAAATTATAAATAAAATCTGCTCTCCCTTTTGACCTCGCGCGTTTTATTTGGAAGCCTGGAGGAAAATATGTGGCTGCTCTAATATAATAGGTAGTGTTGTTCATTGCAGTGATATCGTGTCTAAGAAACTGAATTTTATAATACTAATCGAGTTATCCCTAATGAGAAGGAACATAGTATTGAAATAAATGGCTTTTTTTTTGCCTCGGATCATTTCCAAAAAATATATGAGAAATACCTGAAATCCTTTAATAGCGAAAGTTAATAAGGGAGTT